>NW_019154189.1:607965-614672 GCF_002288905.1 Enhydra lutris kenyoni
TCTGTTTTGTGTGTGTTGAGTTTGAGGAGTTCTTTATAGATCCTGGATATCAACCGTTTGTCTGTACTGTCATTTGCAAATATCTTCTCCCATTCCGTGGGTTGCCTCTTTGTTTTCTTGACTGTTTCCTTTGCTGTGCAGAAGCTTTTGATTTTGATGAAGTCCCAAAAGTTTATTTTCGCTTTTGTTTCCTTTGCCTTTGGAGACATATCATAGTCTATTTTTAACTTGCATTGTTTCACATCTGTATTTTTTACAGATATATGCTTTATTTTAGTCCTTTATTCACTCTGTTCAATTTTACCTTTATATATATATATATATATATATATATATATATATACAAACTTTACTTTTATTGTAATTTTGGGATATAGTGTTCTCTAAAAAAAGACCAAAATTCACTGAGGAAAAACTCAAATGCCCTGCTTTGTCCATACTGAGAGAATATAACTCCCTTCCTCTCCCCCCACATTTTTAAATTAATTTTTAAATTTTTAACTTTTATTCTTGTGTTTCATTTTGGCTTTTTTTGTGGTGGCTTCTGATTACTCCAGATTTTGCTAGGGTACATCTTGCTTGCGACATGTTTGATATTGTGGATTCTGCTCATTCACTCAACCATCCCTCCAGAGATGATTAGGAGGAGGAATTCTCAAAAAGAAATGAAACAGAGACAACATCCTCAGCTACAGAACTAAAGGATATGGATATAAGCAAAATGTCAGAGATAGAATTCAAGATAGCAATCATAAAGTCAATAGCTAGGCTGGAAAAAAGTATTAGTGACAATATAGAATCTCTTAGGGCAGGAGTGAGATCTAATCAGGTCGAATGAGATGCAGTCTAAACTGATTACTCTAACAGCCAGGGTAAAAGAGACATAAGAGAATTGGTGATCTAGAAGATAGGCTGATGTAAAGGAAAGAAGTTGAGGAAAACAGAGAAAGGCTGCTAGTAGTACATGAAAAAGGATTGGAGAGATTAATTATGCCAATAAATCTTCAAATATGAGAATTACTGGGATCCCCAAGGGGATGGAGAGAGAGAGAGAGGGCTAGAAGGTGTATACTTGAGCAATTCATACTGGGGAATTTCCCTAATCTAAGGAAGGAAACAAACATTCGAGTCCAAGAAGCAGAGAGAATACCTCCCAAAATTGATAAAAATAGATCAACACCCTGACATATTACAGCCAAGGAAAATATCCTAAGAATAGTCAGAGAGAAGGGGTTACTTACATATGGAGGGAGGAACATCAGAATAACATCAGACTTGTCCACAGTAACCTGGCAAGCCAGAAAGGCCTGGCAGGACATATCAGGATATGAATTGAAAAGAACATGCTTCCAAGAATACTTTACCCAGCAAGACTATTATTCAAAATAGTTGTAGAGATAAAAAGATGCCAGGACAGGCAGAAAATGAAGGAATATGTGAGCACAAAGCCAGCCCTACAATAAATATTAAAGGGAATTCTGTAAATGAAGAGAAAGTCCAAGAGTCATTTGACCACAAAGAAACAGAAAACCTGTAGTAACAAGGACCCTACAGGCAAAACAAGGGCACTAAATTCATATATTTCAATAATTACTCTCAAAAAAAAAAAAAAGGGGGGCTGACTACTCCCATCAAGAAACACACGGTTTCCAATTGGATAAAAAAGCAAAACCCATCCATATGCTATCTGCAAGAGACTAATTTTGAATCTAAAGACATCTCCATATTGAAAGTAAAGGGATGGAGAAGAATTTACCACACTAACGGACCTCACAAAAAGGCTGGGGTAGAAATTTTCATATCAGACAAACTAGATTCTAAGCCAAAGACTGTAGTAAGAGCTGTAGAGGGACATTACTCATATGTAAAGGGTCTATCCAACAAGAAAAGCTGACAATTATAAATAACTAGTTCCCCCAATATGGGAGTAGGCAACTACATAAACCATATAAAAACAAAATAAAGAAACATATAGATAGTAACACATTAATAGGAGACCTCAGCATTCCACTCAGAGCAATGGGTAGATCATCTAAGCAGAAGATCAAAAAATAAAAAAAGCAAAATCTTTGAATGACACATTGGACCAGATGGACTTGTACATATATAGAGAACATTCCATCCTAAAAGAACAGAATATTCATTCTTCTTGAGTCCACTTGGAACTTTCTTCAGAATAGACCACATAACTGGGTCACAAATCAGGTCTCAACTGATACCAAAAGACAACTTATTCCCTGCATATTTTCAGACCACATGCTATGAAACTGGAACTCAACCATGAGAAGAAATGTGGGTGGAACTCAAACACTTGGAGATGAAAGAGCATACTGCTAAAGAATGATTGGGACAGCCCAGAAATTAAAAATAAACTTGAAAAACTCATTGAAACTAATGAGAATGAAAACAAAATGGTGCAAAACCTATGGGATACTCCAAAGTCAGTCCTAAAAAGGAAATATATAGCCATCCATACTGCTCTCAAAAAAAAAAAAAATAGAAAAATCCCAAATGTACAAGCTAACCTTACACCTAAAGGACCTGGAGAGACAGAAAATAAAGCCTAAACAAAGTGAGAAGGAGGAGGTAAATAATGAAGATTAGAGCAGAAATCAATGAAATAGAAATAAGAAAAATAGTGGAAGAGATCAATGAAACTAGAAGCTGGTTCTTATTAATAAGATCGATAAACCACTGGCCAGGCATATCCAAATGAATAAGGACCTAAATTAATAAAATCATAAATGGAATGGGAGAGTTCATGACTAACATCAAGGAAATAGAAACAATTATTAGAAATTATTACCACCAACTATTTGCCAATAAATTAAGCAATCTAGAAGAAATGGACACATTCTTGGAAACTTATAAACTACCAAGACTGAAACAGAAAGAAATAGAAAATCTGAATAGACCAATAACCAGTAACAAAATGGAAGGAGTAATCAAAAACCTCCCAAAAAACAAGAGTCCAGGGCCAGATGGCTTTCCTGGGGAATTATACCAAACATTTAAAGAAGAAATTATATTTATTCTCCTGAAGCTGTTTCAAAAAATAGAAATAGAAGGAAAATGTCCAAACTCGTTGTATGAGGCCAGTTACCTTGATCCCCAAACCAGGCAAAGACCCCATCAAAAGGAATAATTACAGACTAATACCATTATGAACACACATGTCAAAATACTGAACAAGATCCTAGCCAATAGACGGGAAGGAGACAAGATGGCAGAGAAGTAGGAGGTGCTGTTTCAACCGGTCCCCTAAAGTGAGCTGATTATCTACCAAAGAACTCTGATCACCCATGAAATCAGCCTGAGATTAGAATTATACACTTCTAGATCTCTATGGGGGCAGAAAATGCCAGTGGACAGGTAAAGCAGAGTGGGAACATCGGACTGATATCAGAAGATAAACAAAAGTGGGAGGGAGCTACCAGAAGTGACCCATTGGAAAGTAATACCCCAATACGAGAATGTCCTGTGATTGGGGACGAGCATTAACTTGGAGTCTAGTTGAAAGCACTCAAAAAGAGCAAAAGATCTTAAGGGGAAATTGGTGGAATCGGGCGGCTTGGGACAGGGGCTTAAACTCACAGACCCAAGTCGGCCACTGCTGGCACTGAGCCAGAGAGAGTGCAGCGAGGAAGCCAGGCCTTGGTCCCTGAGCCGCTGGGCGCCTGTGAGAGTGTCTGGGTGGTGGTGGGCATGAGATAGTCTGGTGTGGATGCCAGCCCGGGCTCTCTAGAACTACAGCCTTTTGCACTCTGCACGTGCACTGTGTGACCGGGGTCTGAGTCGCGCTCCACACCCTCCTCTAAGAGAGGGCTGTGCGGGCACTAGCCAGTGCTCTCTAGGACCGGGAGAGTCTGAAAACTCCCAGCCTGGGCCAGCATGAAAAATCTCAGTGTGCTATCTCTGGTTGGGACCTCTCTGGTGGTTTGGACAAGCCCAGACAGCCATGGCAGAGGCAGCCACTGGGAACCAACTCTCTGGACTAGTATTTCTCATGGTTTTGGGTACAACCAGGAACTCTTACAACTCCTAAGACTGTGACTAGGGACATGCTTGGCTGGCAGCAGAGGGGGAGTTTCTGTGCTCTGGAGCACCGAGAGGGGAACAGACTGAGACTTCTCTCTGAGACAGAGGTCTGGGTGCAGTTTCCTTTCCTCTAAACTTCCAAAGAACTGCCAAAAGCCACCAAGGGGAGGAAAAGAAAAAAAAAAAAACTAAACCTCCAGAGAACAAAGCCCTGAAAAAACGGTTTCCTCAGAGCCCAGCCCCTTGATAGAGGGGAGGAGGACTCAACTCTAGGAAGAATGCCTGCAAAACCACACGGCAGACCCTCCCCCAGAAAGCCAGCCAAAACAAAACAAAACAAAACAAAAACAACAACAACAACAAAACAAAAGGAAACAAAACAAAAAACCAAGAGGACAACTACCACTACTTCAAAGATGCAAATTTATTCTTTTATTTTTAATTAGTTCCCACTATTCTCTTTCTTTTCCATTTTTAAATAATTTTAACCTATTTACCATCACAATGAGATGTTCAGTACAACAAATTCCATAATAACCTTTTAACTTGAACTTTTTTGATACATATATCTGTGTTTTTCTTTTGCTTTTCTATTTTTAAAAATACTCATATAGAGATAAGCTTTAAGGTAATCCCCTTTCCCCAATCAATGCTACTCCTATATATAAACCAGTATATATACCCCTTTATCTCAGGAAAGTTGATTCCTTTAACAAAGGTATCAAGATACACCCTGGAAGAATCAAAATAACCTTCCTCGCCTACACTGAGGATTTATAACCACCCTCCCATCTTTTCCTTTGTCAGTGTTTCTGTGTATTTGTTTTTGTTCTGGTAGTATATAAAACTTATCCTTGGGGTTCATTTTGGTTAGGTTCTATTTTTTTTTTTTTTTTTTGTCATTTACTTTGTCAGTCTTTTCGTTTGTCTGTTTTTCTTTGTATACTTTATAAATCTTACCTTTTGGACTGGGTCTTCTATTTTTTTTTTCTTTTTATTTCCTGTCTCTCTCTCTCTCCTTTTTTTCCTTTTTCTTTCTTTTTGGTGGGGACTCCCGATTGCTCAGAAGCATTCCAGAGTGCACCTTGCCTGCACCACAGTTGATACATTCGGCTACACATCCCCTAAGCCATCTCTCACCAAAATGACTAGGTGGAGGAATGCCCAACAGAGGAAAAATTCAGAGACTGTGGCAAATCCATCAGAGCTATTGGATATGGATATAAACAGTATGTCAGAAAGGGAATTCAGGCTAACAATTATCCAGGCAATAGCTAGGTTGAAGAAAGCCTTTAATGACAAAATGGAATTGATTATGGCAGAAGTGAAAGCCACCAGGGAAGATGTTAACAATGCTCTCAATGAGTTCCAATCTAATCTAAATTCTCTAACAGATAGGGTAATTGAGGCAGAAGACAGAACTAGTGATCTAGAGGACAAACTGATAGAGAAAAAGGATGAGGAGGAGGCCTGGAACAAAGATCTTAGAAACCATGAAAACAGAATTATGGAAATAAATGACGCCATTAAATGTTCCAACGTTAGAATTACTGGAATTGCCGAAGGGGAGGAGAAAGAAAGAAGACTAGAGGATATAGTTAAACAAACTCTCCTTGAAAATTTTCCCAGTCTGGTGAAGGGAACCAGCGTTCCTGTCCTAGAGGCAGAAAGATTTTGTCCCAAGATCATAGAATCTAGAAAGACCTCAAGGCACCTGATTGTGAAAATGATGAATCATAATTTTAGACAGGAGCTTTTGAGAGCAGCTACATTACTTATGTACAGAGGAAGGCCCATAAGAATAACATCAGACCTGTCCACAGAAAACTGGAAAGACAGAAAGGGCTGACAGGCTGTTTTCCAGGTACTAAATGAGAATAACATGCAGCCAAGAATACAGTACCAGCAAGGCTGACGTTCAATATGGAGGGAGAGATAAAGAGCTTCCAAGACTGGCAAGGTTTAAAAGAGAATGTGACCACTGAGGCAGCACTACAAGAAATATTAAGGGGGGTTCTATAAAAGAGGGAAAAAAAACAAGAATATCACTGAATAGAAATTTATGGAGTCAATCTGTAGGAAGAAAGACTTCACAGGTAACACGATGTCAATACAAATGTCTCTCTCAATAACCACTCTCAACATGAATGGCCTAAATGTTCCCATAAAACAGCACAGGGTTGCAGATTGGATAAAATGACAGGACCCATCCATATGTTGTCTACAAGAGACCCATTTTGAATATAAGGATACATCCAGACTGAAAGTGAAGGGATGAAGAAACATCTTTCATGCCAGTGGGCCTCAAAAGAAGGTTGGGGTAGCGATTCTCATATCAGATAAATTAGATTTTAAAGATTGTAGTCATAAATATAGAAGGACACTACATCATTCTTTTTTTTAATTTTTTAAATTTATTTTCAGTGTAACAGCATTCATTGTTTTTGCACCACACACAGTGCTCCATGCAATCCGTGCCCTCTCCAATACCCACCACCTGGTTCCCCCAACCTCTCACCCTCTGCCCCTTCAAAACCCTCACATTGTTTTTCAGAGTCCATAGTCTCTCATGGTTCACCTCCCCTTCCAATTTTCCCCAACTCCCTTCTCCTAACTCTCCTTGTCCTCCATGCTATTTGTTATGCTCCACAAATAAGTGAAACCATATG
>NW_019154189.1:617672-633144 GCF_002288905.1 Enhydra lutris kenyoni
CCTTTCTTGTTTTTGTTACTTTTGTTCTTTCCTTTCCCCTCAAAGAATCCCCTTAAAATTTCTTGAAGGGCTGATTTAGTGGTCACAAACTCTTTAGTTTTTGTTTGTCTGTGAAACTTTAATTCTTATTTTCTAGATATTGCTGGATAGAGTATTCTTGGCTGCAGGTTTTTCCTATTCAGCTATTCCCTTCTGGCTTGTCAAGTGTTTGTGGGGAGATCTAGCTTTATGGGTATTTCCTCGTAAGTTATGTTTTTCTTCTGTCTTAATGTTTTTAGGATTTTTTCTTTATTACCATATTATTTATTGCTATATTTTGCAAATTTAATTACAATATGCCTTTGTAAATTTAATTACAATATGTCTTGGTGTTAGCTCCCCCCCCTTTTTTGGGTCAGACATTCTCTGTGCCTCTTAAATTTGGATGTCTGTTTCCTTCCCCAGATAAGGGAAGTTTTCAGGTATTATTTTCCTCAAGTAAATTCTCTTACTCCTTTTCTCTCTCCTCTTTTGGGACTATATTATAATATGAATGTTATTACATTTGATGGAGTCACTGAATTCCCTTAGTTCTTGTGTTGCATAATTCTTTCAGTCTTTTGTTCAGCTTCATTATTTTACATTATTTTTTCTTCTATATCATTTATTAATTCCTCTAATTCTTCCATCTTTGTGGTCATTAAATGAAGCTGGTTTTGTGTCTTGGTAATGGAATTTTTTATTTCAGCCTGACTAGTTTCTAGGTCTTTTATCTCTGCAGTAAGGGACTATCAGATGTATTCTATGCTTTTCTCAAGCCTTATGAATATCACGTTCATTGTTTTAACATCTGGATCAGGCATGTTACTTATATCTTTTTAAATTACATCCCTGGCCATGGTCTTTTCTTCTTCTTTCTTTTGGAATGAATTTCTCTGTTAGGCATTTTGTCTAAGTCTTTGTCTTCTCTGTGTTAGTAAAACCTGCAATGTTTCCTGGTCCTGAGAGCAATGGTTCTATGAAGAAGAGGTCATATAACATCCAGGGCCTCATGCTTCATAGAGTGTGTCTGGTGTGTGTTGTGTGCTCTTTGCTGCTAGGTTTTGTCTACTTTAACTTTCATGCCAGTGATCCACAGAGGCTTTCCTTGCCTGCAGTGGGCAGTGTTTGGGCCTTGACCAGAGTGTGGCGAGTTTTAACTAGGTGTGCTCTGGTCTTCTTTCTTTTTTAAAAAAGACCTGATTCTACTTCCACTAGAACTTGAAGAACTCTCTGGTCAAGAAATGTAGTGTGGAGAGGGGTTTCTCCTGGTCTTCTAGGGAAGTTCCCACTGTGCTTGGACTGAGATGAACTTGACCATCAAGGACAGTACTTGCATATCTCAAGGGTGTGGGACCTGGTGTAAGTAATTTAGGCAGCAAATGTGGATGCTGTGGTGCTGAAGTTAGTTTTGTGTTTGTGCTGAGGGTTGGGGAAGGGACATTGCACCAGCTAGCTACTTTGTCCCTGGAGTGGGGATCTCTGAGCTTGCTCCTCTCAGGGAATCACTCCAAGAAGAGTAATCTCTCCTCTTTGTGTCCCAGGCATTTATTAGGTTGCTGTTTTTATGCTGTCCCTCTCTCTGTTGTTTGCTGGCCTTCTCACCAGGAGTAGAACAGTGCCCTTCAGGCTCCATCTCAAAAAAGCATGCTGACTTAAAGCTCCGGCCATTAGGGACATGGTGTGGGTGGGTTCTTCTGCTGGTCTTCTGAGGGAGTCTTACCATGTTGTGCCTGATTGAGGTTTAAACAAGAATGGCAGTCATGCCAGAGTGCAGGGTCATCGATATGGAGCTAGCAGGCTATGCCGCCAGTGTTGCGGCTGAACTGCCCTTGGCAGGTGGCTCTGCATGTATGCTGAGGGAGTGGTGGTGGAAATGGTGCCCACTGGCTCCTTTGTCTTCAGAGGCTTCTCTGTTAAAGATACTTTTCAGGGGCATCCTCCATGAAGGGTGAATAATCTCCTCCTTGTGTGCCCGAGGCATTCCTCAGATTGTGCAGTCTGCTCCTGGGGTTGTTTGTCTGCCTTCTCTCCAGGAGTAGGACCGCACCCTCAAGGCTCTATCCCAGCCAAGCTCACTGACCTTTAAAACTCGAATCCTAAAAAAAAACCTAAATAAATAAAAAAATAAAACTCGAATCCTTAAGACCCACTGATTGCAAGAACTTGTGAAAATCAGCCCATCTAATTCATCCAGCCAGTGGACTTGAGGAAGTATTCTCCTTGTGTGTTCCTTTGTGTGCTCCTCTCTCCCACCCTTCTCCATGGCCATGGCTCCCTCCCTGGTACAGCACCTGCACTTTGTTTCTCCCCAAAGCCATGACTCTGTACTTCCTACCCTCTTTGATGTGACCTCTTCTCTCTCCCTAGTTGTGGGTTTTTCCTGTCATCCTCAGGTCAATTTCTTGGGTATTCAGAATTATTTGATGGTTATCTAGTTCGGTTCCAGGGAGGAGAGGAGTATAGGATCCTCTTACTTTGCTGCTATCTTAGCTCCTTCTTTCAGGAGGTTGGCCTTTAGGAAGTGATTGAGTCATGAGGGTAAAACACTCATGAGTAAAATTAGCACTTTCATAAATGAGATCCCACAGAACTGCCCAGGACCTTCTACCATGTGAGGACACAGCAACAGGTTGCTGGCTATGAACCAGGAAAGTGGTCTTTGACAAGACACAACCATGCTGTTGCCTTGATTTTGGATTTTCCTGACTCCAAACCTATTGTCTATAAGCTACCTAGTTTTTGGTATTCTTTTTATAGCTTCCCAAACAGGACTAAGACATCACTCCTTAACTACCTTATTTAAAATTATAAAGCTCCCTACTTCACTCCAGCATTTCCTGGCTCCCTGTATGCTTAATTATTTTTTTCTTGGTCCTTATTATCACCTGATGCACTATGTATTTTACTTAATTTTATGTATTTATTCTCTCCCACACTGGACTATAAGCTCCATGACATCATGGGCTTTTCTATATTTTGTTAACTGTTATGTTGCCCATACCTAGAACAGTGTCTGAAACATAGTGGGCACTAAGTAAATATTTGAATGAATAATGAATATACTCTCTAATGTCACTTACTACATTGTATTATAATTCACTTGTTCACAGTACATACATAGTAGGCACTCAATTAATATTTGATGAATGAATGAAATACAAAAGCTTTTTATAAACTCTAAAGCACTCAGTGCAATATTATTATGAAGTGACTAGTTTCCTTTTAGGCCACAAGAATGAGGCTGCTTGCTGCTATTCCTAAGAATGGCCTCTACCCTTTCTACAAGAGTCATCACTTTATTCTTACCCCCACTCCCACACCTAGCCACTTCAAAATCATTTAAAGCCTCTGCTATACCTGGAACTTTAAACCCCAAATTCTCTAACTCTACTGTCAAACATACAGGAACTCAGCTCATACCCCCCATTTCCAAGTACAGGCTTCTCCTTCTATCTGAACATTTAACATTCCTATGAAAACTTTCATAAGCTGGAATGACATAAAGTAAAGAAGAAATTACCATTAATTTATACAGAAAATATTCTGAACATTCCCAGCTCCAAACAATAATCTTAAACTTTTCTGATACCATAGGACATAACTTGCTAATGGATGCACAAAATAAATCAGGATGAAGCACAGACATAATTCAAAGCCATGGCAGCTTGATGCTGGGATGTTGAATATAGTTTCCAGTGGAAGAGCTTGGTGGCAACACTCTTGCTCCAAAAGGTGCATGCTACCTCCATAATGGCTCACTACAAAACAAATGCTGAACACTCTTTTTGTTTTTCATCTTTTTTTTTTTTGGTAAAAGTGAAAATACTCTTCAAATTTCTTTTGGTTAGCAAGAACAGGTACTAATGTAGGTCTTTCATAAAAGTGGGTGGCATAACAAAAACTTTCGAAAACCAGGGGCTACTTGTTCCTGTCTGAAGACAGAGGACTCTAAATACCCACACCCATTTCTATGGTGATCTGATATCTAAAGCATTTTATACTTTCCAAATAACTTTTCACAGATTTTTTTTCATTTGATCTCCATAACAACCCTGCAAGTATCAACATCTCCATTTTTCTAGGTGAAGAACCAGAGGCCCATAGAGGTAAGTCATTAACCCAGGATCATATACCTAATAAGTAATAGCTCAGGGGTGAAATTCAGAATCTCAGAATTCAAGACTTCTCATTGCATTGTAAATGCCTTTGTAAAAAATCTAACAAGAAAAATAAATGAATGCATGAATAAATGAATATAATGCATGTAAAACTCTTAATTGGCAGAGGATATGCACATTCCATTTGAATTGTTTTAATCAGGAACAGATGTTGTATCATGTCAAATGCTTTTTCTGCATAAATTGAGAGGACCATGTGGTTCTTCTCTCTTCTTATTGTTCTATCACATTGATTTGCAAATGTTGAAGCACCCTAGAATCCCAGGGATAAATCCCACCTGGTCATAGTAGATAATCTTTTTAATGTACTGTTGGATCCTATTAGGAGGATCTTGAGAATCTTGGCATCCATATTCATCAGGAATATTGGTCTGAAATTCTCCCTTTTTGGTGGGGTCTTCACCTGGTTTGGGAATCAGGGTAATGCTGCCTTTGTAGAAAGGATCTGGAAGTTTTCATCCTGTTTCTATTTTTTCTGAAACAGCTTCAGGAGAATAGGTATTATTTCTTCTTTGAATGTGTTGTAGAATTCCCCTGGGAATCCATCAAGTCCTGGGCTTTTGTTTTTTGGGAGGTTTTTGATCACTGCTTCAATATCGTTACTAGATAATGGTCTATTCAGGTTGTCAATTTCTTCCTGATTCAGTCTTGGAAGTTTATAGGTCTCCAGGAATGCACCCATTTCGTCTAGGTTGCTTAACTTATTGGCATATAACTGTTGATAATAATTTCTGATGATTGTTTCTATTTCCTTGGTGTAAGTCATGATCTCTCTCCTTTCATTCATAATTTCATTAATTTGGGTCCTCTCTCTTTTCTGTTGGATTAGTTTGGCCAGTGGTTTATCAATCTCATTGATTCTTTCAAAGAACCAGCTTCTCGTTTTATTGTGTTCTACTGTAGCTTTAGTTTCTAACTCACTGATATCTGCTCTAATCTCGATTATTTCCCTTGTGTGTTGGGTTGGCTTAATATGTTGTTGATTTTCCAGCTCTTTAAGGTGTAAAGGGAGTTGGTGTTTTCAGGATTTTTGTATTTTTTTGAGTGAGGCTTGGGTGGCTATGTATTTCCCCCTTAGGACGGCCTTTGCCGTATCCCATAGGTTTTGGATCCACGTATCATCATTCTCATTGATTTGCATGAATTGTTTAAGTTCTTCTTTGATTTCCTGCTTGATCCAAACATTATTGATCAGGATGGTCTTTATCTTCCAATTGTTTGTATTCCTTCCAAACATTTTCTTGTGGTTCAGTTCCAGTTTCAAAGCACTGTAGTCTGAGAATATACAGGGAATAATCTCAGTATTTTGGTATAGGTTGAGCCCTGAATTGTGACCCAGTATGTAGTCTATTTGGGAGAAAGTTTGTGCTCTTAAGAAGAATGAGTATTCTGTTGTTTTAGGGTGGAATGTTTTATAATTATCTATGAGGTCCATCTGGTCCAGTGTGTCATTCAAAGCTCTTGATTCTTTATTGATTTTCTGCTCCAGTGATCTGTCTATTACTGAGAGTGGTGTGTATTAATGTATTCATGTCAATATGACTCTTTGTTTGATTAACAGTTGGCTTATGAAGTTGGCTGTTCCCATATTTGGGGCATGAATATTTACAATTGTTAGAACTTCTTAGTGGACAAACCCTTTCAGAATGAAGCAGTGTCTTTCTGTATCTGTGACTACAGCCTTTAGCTTAAAATCTAATTTATATGATATGAGAATAGCTATCCCAGCTTTCTTTTGTGACCTGTTGTCATGAAATATGGTTCCCCATCCCTTCACTTTCAGTCTGGATGAATCCTTATGTTCCAAATGGGTCTCTTGTAGACAGCATATGGATGGGTCCTGTAGTTTTATCCAGTCTGCAGTCCTGTGCCATATTATGGGAACATTTTGGCTGTTCACATTGAGAGTGATTGCTGAAAGATACGGTTTTATTGACATCATGTTGCCTCTGAAGTCCTTGTTTCTATAGATTGTCTCTGAAAATTTATGTTCTATGTCACTTTGGGGTTCTTTCTTCTTTTATAGAATTCCCCTTAATATATTGGTGGTCACACACTCCTTTAAATCTTGCCCATATGGGAAACTCCTTGTCTCCCCATCCATTCTGAATGATAGCCTTGCTTGAAAAAGTATTCTTGGCTGCATGTTCTTCTCATTTAGTGCCCTGCATATGTCTTGCCAGGCTTTTCTGGCTTGCCAGGTTTCTGTGGAAAGGTGTGACGTTATTCTCATGGTCCTTCCTCTGTACCTATGTAATCTCTTCCCCCTAGCTGTCGTTAAAAGCTCCTGTATGAAATTATGACTCATGAATTTCACGATTAAGTATTTGGAGGTCATTCTAGATTCCTTGATCTTGGTGGTATCCTCCCTACCTCTAGGACATGAACACTTGTTCCATTCTCCGGATTAGGGAAATTTTCAACCAGATTTTGTTCAACTGTATCTTCTAGTCTTCTCTTTTTCTCCACCCCCTCAGAGATCCCAATAATTCTGACACTGGACTGTTTCATGGAGTCATTTATTTCTATAATTCTGTTTTCATGGGTTCTAAGCTGTTTGTTCCAGGCCTCCTCTTCATTCTTCTTTTCTATCAGTTTTTCTTCTAGGTCACTAATTATATCATTTGCCTCAGTTACTCTAGCTGTTAGAGTTTTCAGATTAGATTGGATCCCATTGACAGCATTTTTTAGTACTGCCAGATCAGGACTCTCTTCCACCCTTAGAGATTCTATATTGCCACTAATGGTCTTCTCCAACTGAGCCATTGCCCGGATAATTATTGCCCTAAATTCCCTTTCTGACATACTGTTTATGTCGTTATACAATAGTTCTATGGTAGAGATCACAGTCTCTGAATTTTTCCTGTGTTGGGTGTTCTTCCTTGTAAACATTTTGGTGAGAGGTGGTTGAGGGGATGTATTGCTGAACATATAAACCCTAATCAAGGCAAGGTACACCCTGGAAAGTTTTGGAGCAATTGGAAGTCACCACCAAAAAGAAAGAAAAGAGAAAAAAAGAGAAAAAGAAAAAAGAGAGAGAAAACCCAGCCAAAATGAGCCCCCAAAGTAAGATTTATAAGGTACGTAAACAAAAATGAAAAAAGACCAACAAAAGTAAAAGACAAGAAAAAAAAAAATCCAGCCAAAATGTACTCCGAAAATAAGATTTTTATAGTACAAAAACCAATACACAGAAACACTGACAGAAGAGCAAGATGGGAAGGTGGTTATAAACCCTCTGAGGGCTAGGTAAGTTATTTTGGTTCTTCCTGGGTGTATCTTGTTATCTTTGTTCAAAGATTCCACTTTCCAGAGATACAGGGAAATTGAAACTGGTTTATATATAGGGATAGTATTGAGTAAGAACAAACAATTACCTTGAAGGTTATATCTATATGTATACTTAAAAAAAGAAAAGGAAAAGAAACACAGTTATATGTATGAAAAAAGTTCAAGTTAAAAAGTTATTATGGAATATGTTATTTTAAACCTCTAGTTCCAATGCTAAGTAGGTTAAAAAAAATAAAAGAACAAAAATCATGAGAATAAATCAAAAAAAAAAGAAAGAAAGAAAAGTTGTATCTATGAAATATACAGGTTTGTGGGCAATACTGGGTGCTTAATACATTGTTTTCCCCTGATATTGGGGTTTTACAGTTTCATGGGGACCCTGTGGTGATTATCCTCTTATTTTTTTGGCTTGTCTTCCGAGGGATGGGCCTGTCACGTTGTTTTTCAGTCAATCTTGCTTGGGCTGAATTGCCCTGCCTCCTATCAAAGGGCTGGGCTCTGTGGAAAGAGGTTTTCCAGGCTTTTGTTCTTTGGAGGTTTTGGTCTTTGGTGGTTTTTTCATGGTTTTTGGAGCTTTAATGGACAGTATGCTGTCTGTACCCAGACCTTCACCTCAGAGAGAAGCCTCAATATGCTCCCCTCTGGGTGGTCCAGAACATACAGACTCCCCCTCTGAAAACTCTGGTGAACACCGAAACCTCCCACAGGTGGTGCGCACCTCCAGCCATTGTCTCAGTGGTCACTTGAGTCCCCCTTGTACTCCCTATGTCACTAAAACCATGAATGATATTAGTCGGGGTGAGCCCAAACCCAGGTAGCTGTCATTGCTGGGACTACTGTCTGAAGCCCATGCCCACACCGGGTGCACACATACGTGGCAGTGGTGCAGGTCATGGAAGGCTGTAGGCCGAGGGACCCTGACTGGAGTCCACACCGGGTTCTTTCAGGTGCCGGCTGGGTGTACTCAGACCCCGCAGCTTTGTAGGTCATGGAAGGCTGCAGGCCCAGACACTGCTGGCTGGTGCCCACAGCAGGCTCTTTCAGGTGAGGAAAGGAGTGTGTCCAGCCCGAGTGGTGGTGCAAGCAGTGGAATGCCATGGGCTCAGACACCACAGACTGGAGCCCCTGCTGGGCTCTCTCTGGCACAGGTGGTTGCCGGCAGTGACCATCCTGGGAACTTGGGCTTAGGCAAATGCCCATGACCAACTAATTCCACCAGTGCCCATTAGGATATTTTGCTCTTTTTGAGTTCTTTTAACCAGACTCCAAGTTAATGCTGATCCTCAGTCACAAATCATTTTCATATTGGTGTATTACTTTCCAGTGGGTTGCTTCTGGTGGCTCCATCCCCCTTCTGTTTATCCTCCAATATCATTCTGAGCATTCCCACTCCATGATACCTCTCCACTGATGATCTTCTGCCCCTGTAGAGATCCAGAAGTGTATAATCTTACATATCAGGCACATTTCATTGGTGTTCTGAGTGTTCTGATAGATATTTAGCTCACTTTAGGGGACCAGTTGAAACAAGGTATCCTATTTCTACAGCATCTTGCACCTCCAGAAAGTATTTTAAAACCATAGATATCTTGTGAGGTTTGAAAATTAGAGGAAACAGATTACAGAAGATAAAGCCAGCCCAGGTATTTTAGGTATATTATCAATTCAAAGAAAATTTACCAAAATGTGCTTTTCATTAAAAAGAGGGTATAAAAGGAGAACATAGGAGACAGGATGGCGGGGAAGTAGGAGGAGGCGCCATGTCAACCTGTACACTAAAGTGAGCTGATTACCTACCAAAGAACTCCGATCACCCATGAAATCAGCCTGAAATCAGAATTATACACGTCTGGATCTCTACAGGGGCAGAAGACGCCAGTGGGCAGATAAAGTGGAGTGGGAACGTCGGACTGACATCGGAAGATAAATGAAAGGGGGAGGGAGCCACCAGAGGCGACTGATTGGAAAGTAATACCCCAATATGAGAGTGTCCTGTGTCTGGGGACCAGCATTAACTTGAGTCTGGTTGAAAGCACTCAAAAAGGGCAAAGGATCACAGGGGGAAATTGTGGGAATCAGGGCGGTTAGGGACAGGGACTTAAGTCCCCAGACCCAGGACAGCCTCCCCTGGTGCTGAGCCAGAGAGTGCGGCGGAGAAACCAGGTCTTGGTCCCTGAGCTGCCAGTGTTCCCAAGAACGCATGGGGTCCAGCTCCCATGAGGGGCTGGGACACTCGCTAGATGGCAGAATGCCGGGCCGTGCTATCAGAGCCTGAGACGCGTGCGCCCCACAACCTCCCTTGAGAGAGGTGCAGGCAGGCACAAGCCTGGTGCTCTTAGACCAGTGCCATACTATCAGAGCCTGAGATGCACGCACCCCACACCCTCCCCTGAGAGAGGTGTGTGAAGGTGCCAGCCCAGCGCTCTTAGACCCACACTGTGCTATCAGAGCCTGAGACACGTGCACCCCACACCCTCCCTTGGGAGAGGTGCGTGCAGGTGCCAGCTGGGAGCTCTTGGACCCAGAAAGACCAGGCGCTCTCAGCCTGGGCCAGCGGGAAAATCTCAGTGTGCAATCACTGCTTGGAACCTCTCTGGCAGTCTGGAGCTGCCCAGATAGCCGCCGCTGCCGTGGTTTTGGATATAAGAAGGAGATGCTGTGTCCCCAGGGAACGAGACTTGGAACCTGCTTTGCCAGTGGTGCTCTCCAGTGCTCTCCAGAACCCACAGGGGAGCAGACTGAGCCTTCTCTCTGAGAGGGAGGTCGGGGTGCAGTTTGCTTTCCTCTAAACCACCAAAAACCATTAAAAACTGTCAAGGTGAGAGAAAACAGATGAACAAACATAAAAACCTCCAGAGAACAAAAGCCTGAAAAAACGGTGTCCTCAGAGCCCACTCCCTTGAAGGGGGCAGGAGGGTTTAACTCAGGGAACATCATTGACTGAAAACCCACGTGGCAGACCCCTCCCCCAGAAAACCAACCAGGAAAGAAAAAAAAAGACTACAAGAGAACAACCAACACTGCTTCATAGATAAAACTTTTATTTTTAACTCATTACCACTATTCTGCTTCATTTTTTAAAATATATATAGATAATTTTTAAATTATTTACCATCACAGTGAGATGCCCAGTATATCAAATTACATAATAATCTTCTAACCTGAACTTTTTGATACATACACCCGTATTTTTCTTTTGCTTTTCTATTTTTTTAATATATTTTTTTAAATTTTAGTTTAGTTTAGTCTAGTTTATTCTTTTTTATTTTTATTTTCTAATATTCATATAGAGTTAAACTTCAAGGTAATCCCCTTTCCCCACTCAATATTATCCCTATAGGTAAACCAATTTTTAATCCCCCTGTATCATAGGAAAGTTGAGTCCTTTAAGAAAGATATCAAGATACATCCAGGAAGAATCAAAATAACCTTTCTCGCCCACACTGAAAATTTATAACCATTCACCCACCTTTTTCTTCCACCAGTGTTTCTCTGTATTTGTGATTGTCCTGATAGTATATAAATCTTATACTTGGGTTTTTTTTTTTTTTAAGAGGTTTTTCCCTTTTTTTTTTTTGCTTTTATATATAAATATATATATTTATTCTCTTGTCATATACTTTTATCAGTCTTTTTGATTGTCTGTTTTTGTTTGTAGACCTTATAAATCTTACCTTGGGGCCGATTTTGACTGAGCCTTCTCTTTTATCTTTCCTTTTTTTCCTGTCTTTTTCTCTTCCTTTTTTTTTTCTTTCTCATTTCTTTTTTCTCTCGTTTCGATGGGGAATCCGGATTGCTCAGAAGCGTTCCAGGGTGCACCTTGACAACACCATGGTAGACACATCCAGCTACATCCCATCAGTCAACTCTCACCAAAATGGCTAGGTGGAGGAGTTCCCAAAAGAAGAAAAGTACAGAGGATGGGCCTTCTAAAAAAGAGCTAATGGCTATTGACATAAACAATACGTCAGAAAGGGAAATCAGGCTAACAATTATCCAGGCAATAGCTGGGTTGGAGAAAGCCATGGATGACCAAACGGAATTGATTAAGGCAGAACAGAAAGCCACCAGGGATGATGTTCACAATGTTAAGGCAGAACAGAAAGCCACCAGGGATGATGTTCACAATGTTAGGGCAGAACTGAAAGCCACCAGGGATGATGTTCAAAATGCTCTCAATGAGTTTCAATCTAATCTAAATTCTCTCAAAGCTAGGGTAACTGAGACAGAAGATAGAATTAGTGATCTGGAGGACAAACAGAAAGAGAGAAAGGATCAGGAGGAAGCCTGGAACAAGCAGCTTAGAAGCCAGGAAAACAGAATCAGGGAAATAAATGATGCCATGAAACGTTCCAACATCAGAATGTTTGGAATCCCTGAAGGGGAGGAGAAAGAAAGAAGTCTAGAAGATATAGGAGAACAAGTTCTTCATGAAAATTTTCCCAATCTCGCGAATGGAACCAGCGTTCATGTACTAGAGGCAGAACGGTTTCCCTCCAAGATTCTAGATTCTCAAAAGTCCTCGAGACACCTAATAGTAAGAATGAAGAATTATAACTGTAGGCAGGCCCTCTTGAAGGCAGCTAGGACAAAGAAGCTCCTTATGTACAGAGGAAAGCCCATCAGAATAACAGACCTGTCCACAGAGACCTGGCAGGCCAGAAAGTGCTCGCAAGATATATTCAGGGCACTAAATGAGAAGAACATGCAGCGAAGAATACTTTATCCAGCAAGACGGACATTCAAATTGGATGGAGAGATAAAGAGTTTCCAAGACTGGCAAGGCATAAAAGACTATGCAACAACCAAACCAACATTGCAGAAAATATTAAGGGGGGGGGGTTATAAAAGAGAAATAATTCTAAAATTTTCATTGAACAGAAATATAGAGACAATCTACAGAAAGAAGGACTTCAAAGGTCACACAATGTCAATAATATCTATCAATAATTATCTATCAATAATTATCTATCAATAATCATTCTCAATGTGAACGGCCTAAATGTACCCATAAAATGACACAGGGTTGCAGATTGGATAAAACAACAGGACCCATCCATATGTTGTCTACAAGGAGACCCATTTTGAACCTAAGGATACACGCAGACTGAAAGTGAAGGGATGGAGAAGCAACTTTCATGACAATGGGCCTCAAAAGAAGGCCAGGGTAGTGGTTCTCATATCAGATGCATTAGATTTTAAACTAATGTTTAAAATGTAAGATTTTAAACTCTGTAGTCAGAGATACAGAAGGACACTACATCATTCTTAAAGGGACTATCCACCAAGATGATCTAACAATTGTAAATATCTATGCCCCCAATATGGGAGCAGCTGATTACATAAGAAAACTATTAATCAAGATAAAGAGCCATATTGATATGTATACATTTATAGTAGGAGATCTTAACATGCCTCTCTTAGTAATAGACATATCATCCAAGCAGAAAATCATAAAGAAACAAGAGCATTGAATGACACATTGGACAAGATGGACCTCATAGATATATACAGAACATTCCACCCTAAAACAACAGAATACTCATTCTTCTCAAGTGCACATGGAACCTTCTCAAGAATAGACCGCATACTGGGTCACAAATCAGGACTCAATGGATACCAAAAGAATGACATTATTCCCTGCATATTCTCAGATCACAATGCTTTGAAACTGGAGCTCAATCATAAGGAAAAGTTTGGAAGGAACTCAAACACCTGGAAGCTAAAGATCACCATGCTTAAGAATGCTTAGATTTAAAAAAAGAAGAAGAAAGAAAAGAAAAAAAAAAAGAATGCTTAGATCAACCAGGAGATCAAAGAAGAACTGAAACAATTGATGGAAACCAGTGAGAATTAAGACAATTTGGTCCAAAACCTATGGGATACAGCAAAGGCGGTCCTAAGGGGGAAATGCGTAGCCATCCAAGCCTCCCTCAAAAAAATTGAAAAATCCAGAATACACCAGCTGCCTCTACACATTAAAGAACTGGAGAATCAAGAACAAATCAAACCAACTCCACACATAAGAAGAGAAATAATCAATATTAGAGCAGAGATCAATGAGGTAGAAACCAGAGATACAGTAGAACGTATCAATGAAACTAGAAGCTGGTTTTTTGAAAGAATCAATAAGATCGATAAACCATTGTCTACACTAATCCAAAAGAAAAGAGAGAAAGCCCAAATTAATAAAATTATGAATGAAAAGGGAGAGATCATATCTAACATTAACGAAGTAGAAACAATCATCAGAAATTATTATCAACAGTTATATGCCAATAAGCTAAGCAACCAAGATGAAATGGATGCATTCCTGGAAAACTGTAAACTCCCAAAACTGAACCAGGAAGAAATTGACAAACTGAATAGACCGATATCTAGTAACAAGATTGAAAGAATGATCACAAACATCCCGAAAAACAAGAGCCCAGGACCTGACGAATTCCCTGGGGAATTCTACCAAACTTTCAAAGAAGAAATAACACCTATTCTCCTGAAGCTGTTTCAAAAAATTGAGGCAGAAGGAAAACTGCCAGACTCTTTTTATGAGGCCAGCAATACCCTTATCCCCAAATCAGGTAAAGACCACATCAAAAAGGAGTATTTCAGACAAATATCACTGATGAATATGGATGCTAAGATTCTCAACAAGATCCTAGGAAACAGGATCCAACAGCACATTAAGAAGATTATCCACCATGACCACGTGGGATTCATCCCTGGGTACAAGGATGGTTCAACATTAGCAAATTAATCAATGTTATAGAACAAATCACTAAGAGAAGAGAGAAGAACCACATGGTCCTCTCATGATGCAGAAAAAACATTTGACAAAATCCAGCATCCATTCCTGATTAAAACGTTTCAAAGTATAGGGATAGAGGGAACATTCCTGAACTTCATAAAATCTATCTATGAAAGACCCACAGCAAACATCATCCTCAATGGGAAAAGCTCACAGCCTTCCCGTTGAGATCAGGAACATGACAAGGATGCCCACTCTCACCACTCTTGTTCAACATAGTATTAGAAGTCCTAGCAACAGCAATCAGACAACAAAGAGAAATAAAATGTATCCAAATTGGCAATGAAGAAGTCAATCTCTCTCTCTTAGCAGATGACATGATTCTTTATATGGAAATCTCAAAAGACTCCACCCCCAAACTACTAGAACTCATACAGCAATTCAGTAACGTGGCAGGATACAAAGTCAATGTACAGAAATCAGTGGCTTTCTTATACACTAACAATGAAAATACAGGAAGGGAAATTAGAGAATCGATTTGATTTACTATAGCACCAAGAACCATAAGATACCTGGGAATAAACTTAACGAAAGAGGTAAAGTGTCTGTACTCGAGGAACTACAGAACACTCATGAAAGAAATTAAAGAAGACACAAAAAGATGGAAGACCATTCCATGCTCTTGGATCGGAAGAATAAACATTGTTAAAATGTCTCTACTGCCCAGAGCAATCTATACTTTTAATGCCATTCCAATCAAAATTCCTCCAGTATTTTTCAAAGAGCTGGAGCAAATAATCAAAAAATTTGTATGGAATCAGAAGAGACCCCGAATTGCTAATGAAATGTTGAAAAACAAAAATAAAACTGGTGACATCATGTCACCTGATTTCAAGCTTTACTACAAAGCTGTGATCACCAATACAACATGTTACTGGCATAAAAACAGACACCTAGACCAGTGGAACAGAGTAGAATGTCCAAATATGGACCTTCAACTCTATGATCAAATAATCTTTGACAAAATAGGAAAAAATATACAGTAGAAAAGGCAGTCTTTTCCATAAATTGTGCTGGGAAAACTGGACAGCTATATGTAGAAGAATGAAACTTGACCATTCTCTTACACCATACACAAAGATAAACTCGAAATGGATAAAAGACCTCAACGTGAGACAGGAATCCATCAGAATCCTAGAGGAGAACATAGGCAGTAACCTCTTCGATATCAGCCACA
>NW_019154189.1:638144-640083 GCF_002288905.1 Enhydra lutris kenyoni
GAAGAGAAAAATATATGACTATCTCAATAGAATCCAAAATGTCTTTTTTTTTAGATTTTTAAAAATTTTTTATTCCTTTTCAGCATAAGAGTATTCATTGTTTTTGCACCACACCCCGTGATCCATGCAATGCGTGCCCTCTCTAATACCCACCACCTGGTTCCCCCAACCTCCCTCTTCCCCCCCTTCAAAACCTTGATTGTTTTTCAGATTCCATAGTCTCTCATGGTTCACCTCCCCTTCCAATTTCCCTCAACTCCCTTCTCCTCTCCATCTCCCCTTTTCCTCCATGCTATTTGTTATGCTCCACAAATAAGTGAAACCATATGACAATTGACTCTCTCTGCTTGACTTATTTCACTCATCATAATCTCTTCCAGTCCCCTCCTATGTTGAACAAGACTGGTGAGAATGGACATCCTTGTCGTGTTCCTGATCTCAACAGGAAGAGTGCAAGATTTTTCCCATTGAGGATGATGTTTGCTGTGGGTCTTTCATAGGTAGATTTTATGAAGTTGAGGAATATTCCCTCTATCCCTATACTTTGAAACATTTTAATCAAGAACGGATGCTGGATTTTGTCAAATGTTTTTTCTGCATCATGAGAGGACCATGTGGTTCTTCTCTCTTCTCTTAGCGATTTGTTCTATCACATTGATTGATTTGCGAATGTTGAACCATCCTTGTAACCCAGGGATGAATCCCACCTGGTCATGGTGGATAACCTTTTTAATGTGCTGTTGGATCTTGTTTGCTAGGATCTTGTTGAGAATCTTAGCATCCATATTCATCAGGGATATTGGTCTGAAATTCTCCTTTTTGATGGGGTTTTGCTTGGTTTGGGAATCAGGGTAATGCTGTCTTCATAAAAAGAGTCTGGAAGTTTTCCTTCTGCTTCAATTTTTTGAAACAGCTTCAGGAGAATAGGTGTTATTTTTTCTTTGAAAGTTTGGTAGAATTCCCCAGGGAATTCGTCAGGTCCTGGGCTCTTGTTTTTTGGGAGGTTTTTGATCACTGCTTCAATCTCATTGAAGATATTGGTCTATTCAAGTTGTCAATTTCTTCCTGGTTCAATTTTTGGAATTTATAATTTTCCAGGAATGCATCCATTTCATCTAGGTTGCTTAACTTATTGGCATATAACTGTTGACAATAACTTCTGATGATTGTTTCTATTTCCTTGGTGTTAGTTGTGATCTCTCCCTTTTCATTCATAATTTTATTAATTTGGGCTTTCTCTCTTTTCTTTTGGATTAGTGTAGACAATGGTTTATTGATCTTATTGATTCTTTCAAAAAACCAGCTTCTGGTTTCATTGATAAGTTCCACTGCATTTCTAGTTTCTACCTCAATGATCTCTGCTCTAATCTTGATTATTTCCCTTCTTATGTGTGGAGTTGGTTTGATTTGTTGTTGATTCCCCAGTTCCTTAAGGTGTAGAGACAGTTGGTGTGTTCTGGATTTTTCAATTTTTTTGAGGGAGGCTTGGATGTCTATATATTTCACCCTTAGAACTGCTTTTGCTGTATACCATAGGTTTTGGGCCAAATTGTCTTCATTCTCATTGGTTTCCACAAATTGTTTAAGTTCTTCTTTGATCTCCTGGATGATCCAAGCATTCTGAAGCAAGGTGGTCTTTAGCTTCCAGGTGTTTGAGTTCCTTCCAAACTTTTCATTGTGATTGAGCTCCAGTTTCAAAGCATTGTGATCTGAGAATATGCAAGGAAAGATATCACTCTGTTGGTATCGGGTGAGGCCTGATTTGTGACCCAGTATGTGGTCTATTCTTGAGAAGGTTCCATGTGCACTTGAGAAGAATGAGTATTCTGTTGTTTTAGGGTGGAATGTTCTGTATATATCTATGTGGTCCATCTGGTCCAATGTGTCATTCAATGCTCTTGTTTCTTTATTGATTTTCTGCTTCAATGATCTGTCTATC
>NW_019154189.1:640183-646305 GCF_002288905.1 Enhydra lutris kenyoni
AGGGTGGAATGTTCTGTATATATCTATGTGGTCCATCTGGTCCAATGTGTCATTCAATGCTCTTGTTTCTTTATTGATTTTCTGCTTCAATGATCTGTCTATTACTGAGAGAGGCATGTTAAGATCTCCTACTATTAATGTATTCATATCAATATGACTCTTTATCTTGATTTATGGTTTTCTTATGTAATTGACTACTCCCGTATTGGGGGCATAGATATTTACAATTGTTAGATCATCTTGGTGGATAGTCCCTTTAAGAATGATGTAGTGTCCTTCTGTATCTCTGACTACAGTCTTTAGTTTAAAATCTAATGCATCTGATATGAGAATCACTACCCTGGCCTTCTTTTGAGGCCCATTGGCATGAAAGTTGCTTCTCCATCCCTTCACTTTCAGTCTGTGTGTATCCTTAGGTTCAAAATGGGTCTCCTTGTAGACAACATATGGATGGGTCCTGTTGTTTTATCCAATCTGCAACCCTGTGTCATTTTATGGGCACATTTTGGGCCATTCACATGGAGAGTGATTATTAATAGATACATTTTTATTGACATCCTTTTACCTTTGAAGTCTTTCTTTCTGTAGATTGTCTTTATATTTCTGTTCAATGATATTCTTGGGAATTTTTCTCTTTTATAGAACCCCCATTAATATTTCCCGCAGTGTCAGCTTTGTGGTTGCATAGTCTTTTAAGTGTTGCCAGTCTTGGAAACTCTTTATCTCTCCATCCATTTTGAATGTCAGTCTTGCTGGATAAAGTATTTTTGGCTGCATGTTCTTCTCATTTACTGCTCTGAATATATCTTGCCAGCTCTTTCTGGCTTGCCAGGTCTCTGCGGACAGGTCTGTTATTCTGATGGGCTTTCCTCTGTACATAAGGAGCTTCTTTCCTAGCTGCCTTTAAGAGGGCCTGCCTACAATTATAATTCTTCATTCTTACTATTAGGTGTCTCGAGGACTTTTGAGAATCTAGAATCTTGTGGTTAAACCGTTCTGCCTCTAGTACATGAACGCTGGTTCCATTCGTGAGATTGGGAAAATTTTCATGGAGAACTTGTTCTCCTATATCTTCTAGACTTCTTTCTTTCTCCTCCCCTTCAGGGATTCCAAACATTCTGATGTTGGAACGTTTCATGGCATCATTTATTTCCCTGATTCTGTTTTCCTGGTTTCTAAGCTGTTTGTTCCAGGCTTCCCCATGATCCTTTCTCTCTATCTGTTTGTCCTCCAGATCACTAATTCTATCTTCTGTCTCAGTTACCCTAGCTTTGAGAGAATTTAGATTAGCTTGAAACTCATTGAGAGCATTTGAACATCATCCCTGGTGGCTTTCAGTTCTGCCCTAACATTGTGAACATCATCCCTGGTGGCTTTCAGTTCTGCCCTAATCAATTCCATTTGGTCATCCATGGCTTTCTGCAACCCAGCTATTGCCTGGATAAGTGTTAGCCTGATTTCCCTTTCTGACATATTGTTTATGTCGATAGCCATTAGCTGTGTTGTAGAAGGCACAGCCTCTGAATTTTTCTTCTGTTGGGCACTCCTCCTTCTAGTCATTTTGGTGAGAGATGGCTGATCGGATATAGCTGGATGTATCGACCGACATGCAGTCAAGGTGCACACTGGAACGCTTCTGAGCAATCAGGAGTCCCCACCCAAAGTAGAGAAAAGAGAAAAGAAAAAGAAAAATGAGAGAGAGAGAGAGAGACAGGAAAAAAAAAAAAAGGAAGATAAAACAGAAGGCTCAGCCCAAAGGGGCCCCAAGGTAATATTTATGAAGTATACAAAGAAAAACAGACAAACAAAAAGACTGCCCACTCATGTCTTCTGCCCCCGTAGAGATCCAGATCCAGTGTATAATTCTGATCTCAGGCTGATATCATGAGTGATCAGAGTTCTTTGGTAGGTAATCAGTTCACTTTAGGGTACAGGTTGAAACGACGCCTCCTCCTACGTCCCTGCCATCTTGTCTCCCTCTCGTGGATAATCTTTTTAATGTACTGTTGGATCCTATTAGCTAGGATCTTGTTGAGAATCTTAGCATCCATATTCATCAGGGATATTGGTCTGAAATTCTCCTTTTTGGTAGGGTCTTTGCCTGCTTTGGGGATCAGGGTAATGCTGGCTTCATAAAAAGAGTTTGGAAGTTTCCTTCTGCTTCAATTTTTTGAAATAGCCTCAGAAGAATATGTATTATTTCTTCTTTGAAGGTTTGGTAGAATTCCCGGGGAATCTGTCAGGTCCTGGACTTTTGTTTTTTGGGAGGTTTTTGATCACTGCTTCAATCTCGTTACTAGATACCAGTCTATTCGGGTTGTCAGTTTTTTCCTGATTTAGTCTTGGAAGTTTATATGTATTCAAGAATGCATCCATTTCGTCTAGTTTGCTTAAGTTATTGGCATAGGACTGTTGATAATAAATTGTGATGATTGTCTCTATTTTCTTGGTCTTGGTCGTGATCTCGTCCATTTCATTCATAAATTTTATTAATTTGGGTCCTATATCTTTTCTTTTGGATTAGTTTGGCCAATGGTTTATCAATCTTATGGATTCTTTCAAAAATCCAGCTTCTAGTTTTGTTGATCCATTCTACTATATCTCTAGTTTATATCTCATTGATCTCTGCTCTAATCTTGATTATTTCCCTTCTTGTGTGTGGGGTTGGCTTAATTTGTTGTTGATTCTCCAGTTCTTTAAGGTGTAAAGACAGCTGGTGTATTCTGGATTTTTTAATTTTTTTTAAGGGTGGCTTGGATGGCTATATATTTCCCCTTAGGACAGCCTTTGGTGTATCCTATAGGTTTTTTTTTTATGTTATTTAATTTATTTTTTATTTTTTTAATTTATTTTCAGCATAACAGTATTCATTGTTTTTGCACCACACCCAGTGCTCCATGTAATCCGTGCCCGGTCTAATACCCACCACTTGGTTCCCCCAACCTCCCACTCCCCGCCACTTCAAACCCCTCAGATTGTTTTTCAGAGTCCATAGTCTCTCATGGTTCACCTCCCCTTCCAATTTCCCCCAACTCCCTTCTCCTAACTCCCCTTGTCCTCCATGTTATTTGTTATGCTCCACAAATAAGTGAAACCACTTGATAATTGACTCTCTCTGCTTGACTTATTTCACTCAGCATAACCTCTTCCAGTCCCATCCATGTTGCTACAAAAGTTGGGTATTCATCCTTTCTGATGGAGGCATAATACTCCATAGTGTATATGGACCACATCTTTCTTATCCATTCGTCCATTGAAGGGCATCTTGGTTCTTTCCACAGTTTGGCGACAATGGCCATTGCTGCTATAAACATTGGGGTACAGATGGCCCTTCTTTTCACTATATCTGTATCTTTGGGGTAAATACCCAGTAGTGCAATTGCAGGGTCATAGAGAAGCTCTATTTTTAATTTCTTGAGGAATCTCCACACTGTTCTCCAAAGTGGCTGCACCAACTTGCATTCCCACCAACAGTGTAAGAGGGTTCCCCTTTCTCCACATCCCCTCCAGCACATGTTGTTTCCTGTCTTGCTAATTTTGGCCATTCTAACTGGTGTAAGGTGATATCTTAATGTGGTTTTAGTTTGAATCTCCCTGATGGCCCATAGGTTTTGTACTGAAGTATCGTCATTCATATTGTTTTCCATGAATTGTTTAAGTTATTCTTTGAATTCCTGGTTGATCCAAGCATTTTTAAGCAAGGTGGTCTTTAGCTTCCAGGTGTTTGAAATTTCTTCCAAACTTTTTCCTGTGGTTGAGTTCCAGTTTCAAAGCATTGTGGTCTGAGAATATGCATGGAATAATCTCAATCTTTTATATTTGTTGAGTACTGATTTGTGACCCAGTATGTGGACTATTTTGAAGAAAATTCCATGTGCACTTTAGAAGCATGAGTATTGTGTTATTTTAGGGAGGAATGATCTGTATATATCTATGAGATCCATCTGGTCCAATGTGTAATTCAATGCTCTTGTTTCTTTATTGATTTTCTGCTTTGAAGATCTGTCTGTTACTGAGAGTGGCATGTTAAGATCCCCTACTGTTAATGTATTCATATCAATATGACTCTTTATCTTGATTAACTGTTGTCTTATATCGTTGGCTGCTCCCATATTGGGTGGATAAATATTTACAGTTGTTAGAACCTCTTGGTGGACAAACCCTTTAAGAATGACGCAGTGTCCTTCTGTATCTCTGACTACAGTCTTTAGTTTAAAATCTAATTGATCTGATATGAGAATCACTACCCCAGCCTTTTTTTGGGGCCCATTGTCATGAAAGTTGCTTCTCCATCCCTTCACTTTCATTCTGGATGTATCCGTAGGTTCAAAATGGGTCTCTTGTAGACAACATATGGACAAGTCCTGTCATTTTATCCAATCTGCAACCCTGTGCTTTTTTATGGGAATATTTAGGCCATTCACGTTGAGAGTGGTTATTGAGAGATACATTTATATTGACATCATATTACCTGTGAAGTCTTTGTTTCTACAGATTGACTCCAATAATTTCTATTCAGTGATATTCTTGGGTTTTTTCCTCTTTTATAGAATCCCCCTTAATATTTCTTGTAGTGCTGGCTTGATGATCATGTACTCTTTTTCACCTTGCTGGTCTTGGAAGCTCTTTATCTCTCCATCCATGTTGAATGTCAGCCTTGCTGGTAAAGCATTCTGGGCTGCATGTTCTTCTCATTTAGTACTCAGAATACATCTTTCCAGCCCTTTCTGGCTTTCCAGTTTTCTGAGGACATGTCTGATGTTATTCTGATGGGCCTTCCTCTATACGTGAGGAATCTCTTCCCCCTAGCTGCTCTCAAGGGCTCCTGTCTAAAATTATGATTCATCATTTTCACAATCAGGTGTCTCAAGGTCTTTCTAGAGTCTATGATCTTGGGGAAAACCTTTCTGCCTCTAGGATAGGAATGCTGGTTCCATTCGCCAGACTGGGAAAATTTTCGTGGAAAAATTTCATGAAATGCTGTAACGTTTCATGTCATCGTTTATTTCCCTAATTCTGTTTTCATGGCTTCTAAGCTTTTTGTTTCAGGCCTCCTCCTCATCCTTTTTCTCTGTTTGTCCTCTAGATCACTAATTCTATCTTCTTCCTCAGTTACCATAGCTGTTAGAGAATTTAGATTAGATTAGAACTCATTGAGAGCATTGTTACCATCTTCCCTGGTGGCTTTCACTTCTGCCCTAATCAATTCCATTTTGCCATTAAAGGCTTTCTCCAACCTAGCTATTGCCTGGATAATTGTTTGCCTGAATTCCCTTTCCAACATACTGTTTATATCAATATCCAATAGTTCTGATGGAGAGGGCACAGTCTCTGAATTTTTCCTCTGTTGGGAATTCCTTGTCGTAGTCATTTTGGTGAGAGATGGTTGAATGGATGTGTAGCTGAATGTATCAAGCGTGATCGAGGCAAGGTGCACCCTAGAATGCTTCTGAGCAATCGGGAGTCACCACCAAAAAGAATGGAAAAAAAATAGAGAGAAAGAGAGAGACCAAAAAAAAAAAAAAGAAAAGAAAAGAAGAAAAGAAAAAGAAAAGACACAGCCAGAATGAGCCCCTAAGGTAAGATTTATAAAGTATAGAAACAAAAACAGACAAACAAAAAGACCAAGAAAAGTCAATGAGAAGGAAAAAAAGAACCCAGCCAAAATGAACCCCAAGTATAAGATTTATATACTACCAGAACAAAAACAAATACACAGAAACACTGACAGAAGAAAAAGATGGGAGGGTGTTTATAAGTCCTTGGTGTGGGTGAGGAAGGTTATTTTGATTTTTCCTGGGTGTATCTTGGTATCTTTATTAAAGGACTCAACTTTCCCAAGATAAAGGGGGATTAAATCTGATTTATTTATATATCTGTAGTATTGATTGGAGAAAGAAGATTACCTTGAAGCTTATCTCTATATGAATATTAAAAAAAAAACAGAAAAGCAAAAGAAAAACAGGTATATATATCACAAAAGTTCAAGTTAAAAGTTTATTATGGAATTTGTTGTACTGAACCTCTCGTTGTGATGGTAAATAGGTTAAAAATTATTAAAAAATTAATTGGAAGGCGAGGTGAACCATGAGAGACTATGGACTCTGAAAAACAATCTGAGG
>NW_019154189.1:646405-689428 GCF_002288905.1 Enhydra lutris kenyoni
AAAAACAAAAAATAAAACACAAAAGAATACAAAAAAAAATTTAAAAGAACAAAAATAGTGGGATCAAATTAAAAATAAAAGTTGTACCTATGAAGTATACAGGTTTTAGGGCAATACTGGGAACTTAATATCTTCTTTACTTCTGATATTGTGTATTTACATTTTTGTGGGGACCCTGTGGTGGTTTTCCTCTTTTTTGTTTGTTTTTTTTTGGGGGGGTTGGTATGGTTTTTTGGGGGGCTGGGCTGGCTTTCTTTGGGAAGGGCCTGCCACATTGTTTTTCAGGCAGTCTTGTTAGAGCTGAGTCCTCCTGCCCCTTATCAAGGGCCTGGGCTCTGAGGAAACCGGTTTTTCAGGCTTTTGTTCTCTGGACGCCCCCCCGCCCCCCGCCACGTTGGTGGCTTTTGGTGGTTCTTTGGAGGCTTAGAGGAAAGCAAACTGCCCCCAGACCTCTGTCTCAGAGAGAAGTTTCAGTGTGCTCCCCTCTGTGTGGTCCAGAGCACACAGACTTCCCCTCTGCGACCTCCCACCAGCAGAGCACATTTCCAGCCACAGTCTCAGGGGTTGCAGGAGCTCCTGATTGTCTCTGTACCTTGGTGCTACTAAAACCACTAGCAATATTAGTCTAGAGAGCCTGCTTCCAGTGGCTGCCTTTGCCTCAGCTGTCTGGGCAGGTCCAGGCCACAGGAAAGATCCCAACCAGAGATAGCATACTGAGATTTTCATGGTGGCCCAGGCTGGGAGTGTTCAGACTCTTGGCCAGTCCTAGAGAGCACTGGCTAGCACCTGCAGGAACCTGTCTCAGGGGATGATGTGGAGCGTGACTCAGACCCTGGTCACACATGTGCAGAGTGCAAAAGTCTGTGGTTCTAGAGAGTGCTGGCTGGAGTCCACACCAGACTCTCTCACACACACCACCACTCAGATGCTCTCATGTGTGCCTGTGGCTCAGAGACCATGGCCTGGATGCTTTGCCTCACTTACTCTGGCACAGCCCTGGCAGTGGCCATCCTGGGTCCTTGGACTTAAGCCCATGCTCATAACCACCTGATTCCACCAATTTCCCCTTAAGATCTTCTGCTCTTTTTGAGTGCTTTTAACAATACTCCAAGTTAATGCTGGTTCCCAATCACAGGGCACTCTAGTATTGGGGTATTACTTTCCAATGTGTCGCTTCTGGTGGCTCCATCCCCCTTTTGTTTATCTTCTAATATCAGTCCGATGTTTCCACTCTGCTTTACCTGTCCACTGGTGTCTTCTGCCCATGTCAAGATCCAGAAGTGTATAATCCTACACCTCAGGCTGATTTCATGTGTGTTCAGAGTGTTCTGGTAGATAATCAGTTCACTCTAGGGAACCGGTTGAAACAGTGTCTCCTACTTCTTTGTCATCTTGCCTCAAATACATATTTCTTATTATAAATCACAATATCAAAATCAATAACAATTACTAACCCCTGGCCATAATGGCCAGGAAAAAAAAAAGAATAAACAAAGTATCAGAAACATATCAGAACATACTAACATCAGAAATGAAATGGGTAACATCACTACAAAAACTACACATATTAAAACAATAAGAAAATATTAGGAACAAATTTATGTCAATGAATTAGACAACTTAGATTAAAATAATAAACTCCAGGGTGGGCACCTGGGTGGCTCAGCTGTTAGGCGTCTGCCTTCGGCTCAGGTCATGATCCCAGGGTCCTGGGATCAAGCCCCGCATCGGGCTCCCTGCTTAGCGGGGAGCCTGCTTCTCCCTCTCCAACTCTCCCTGTTTATGTTCCCTCTATGGCTGTTTCTCTCTGTCAAGCAATAAATAAAATCTTTTAAAAAAATAATAAACTCCTTGACAAAAAGCACAAACTAACAAAGTTCACTCAAGAAAAAAGAGCCTGTATAACCCCTGAATGGACACATGTGGTAGGAGTTCCTTCTGGGATTTCTTTTTCTTTTCATTTTGTTTCTGAAATGTGGACCTGAGAAGTATGAGAGAAAGAACATTGAATCTAGGGCTTACTAGATGTGTGTATTAGGCAAAGCTCATTAACTAGAATTTTTTGAGACCTGGGGAAATTTGAAACCTCTCAACCCTCAGTTTTCTCTTGTAGTTTGTGTGGACTGTTGTGAGGGTTGTTGTGATGATTAAATAAAATTATGAAGATGCAAGGTACTTGGTCAGGTGTAAGATCTAGTAAAAACTGGAGCTGCTGTTTTGCCTTAATGTTTTGTGATGGAAAATGAAGCAATTTCTCAGTTTTCTTAGTGATAACATCAGAGCTCTGGTGATGGGTGTTTGAAAATATCCACTGAAGCAGTGTTATTTGTTCAAGTATAATAGTAACAGCTGTAATCATAATTAGATTTTTAAAGCACCTTTATTTGATAGAAGACTACTGATTTCTGTGAGTTGATTTTATATCCTGACACTTTACTGAATTCCTCTATGAGTTATAGCAGTTTTGGGGTGGAGTCTTTTGGGTTTTCCACATAAAGTATCATATCATCTTCAAAGAGTGAGAGTTTGACTTCTTATTGCTGATCCGGATTCCATTTATTTCTTTTTGTTGTCTGATTGCTGAGTCCAGGACTTCTAGTACTATGTGGAATAGCAGTGGTGATAGTGGACATCTCTGCTGTGTTCCTGACCTTAGAGGAAAAGGTCTCAGTTTTTCCCCATTGAGAATGCTATTCACTGTGAGTTTTTCATAGATGGCTTTGGTGATATTGAGGTACGTACCCTCTATCCCTACACTGTGAAGTGTTTTGATAAAGAAAAGATGCTGTAACTTGTCAAATGCTTTTTCAGCATCTATTGAGACTATCATATGGTTCTTGTTCTTTCTTTTATTAATGTATTGTATCACATTGATTGATTTGCAGATGTTGAACCAAACTTGCAGCCCAGGAATAAATCCCACCTGGTCCTGGTGAATAATCCTTTTAATGTACTGTTGGATCTTATTAGCTAGTGTTTTGGTGAGAATTTTTGCATCTGTTTTTCTCAAGGATATTGGTCTGTAATCCTCCTTTTTGATGGGGTCTTTGTCTAGTTTTGGGATCAAGGTAATGCTGGCCTCATAAAATTAGTTTGGAAGTTTTCCTTCCCTTTCTATTTTTTTTTTTGGAACAGTTTCAGGGGAATATATATTAATTCTTCTTTAAATCCTTGGTAGAATTCCCCTGGGAAGCTGTCTGGCCCTGGGCTCATTTGTTAGGAGATTTTTGATGACTGTGTCAATCTTCTTACTGGTTATGGGTCTGTTCAGGTTTTCTATCTCTTCCTGGTTTGGTTTTGGTAGTTTAGACATCTGTAGGAATGCATCTTCCAGATTGTCAAATTTGCTGGCATATAGTTGTTCATAATATGTTCTTATAAGCATTTGTACTTCTTTGGTGTTGGTTGTGATCTCTCCTCTTTCATTCATGGTTTTATTTGTTTATTTGGGTCCTTTCTCTTTTCTTTTTGATACATCTGGCCAGGACTTGATCAATCTTATTAACTCATTCAAAGAACCAGGTCCTAGTTTTGTTGATTTGTTCTAGTGTTCTTTTGGTTTCTATTTCATTGATTTCTGCTCTGATCTTTATTATTTCTCTTCTTCTGCTGGGTTTAGGCTTTTTGCTCTTCTTTCTCCAGCTCCTTCAGGTATAAGATTATGTTGTGTACTTGAGACCTTTCTTGTTTCTTGACAAAGGCTTGTATCACTGTATACTTTCCTCTCCAGATCCCCTTTGCTGTGTCCCACAAATTTTGAACAATAATGTTTTCAGTTTCATTTGTTTTCATGCATTTTTTCAATTCTTTAATTTCTTGGTTGACCCATTCATTCTTTAGTAGAATTCTCTTTAGCCTCCATGTATTTGAGTTCTTTCCAACTTTCCTCTTGTGATTGAGTGCTAGCTTCAGAGCATTGTAGTCTGAATATGCAGGGAATGATCCCAATCTTTTGGTACTGGTTGAGACCTGATTTGTGACCCAGGATGTGATCTATTCTGGAGAATGTTCCATGTGCACTAGAGAAGAATGTGTATTCTGTTGATTTGGGATAGAATGTCCTGAATGTATGTGTGATGTCCATCTGGTCCAGTGTGTCATTTAAAGCCTTTATTTCCGTGTTGATCTTTTGCTTGGATGATCTGTCCATTTCACTGGGGAGGTGTTAAAGTCTCCTATTATTATTGTATTATTGTCAATGTGTTTCTTTGATTTTGTTATTAATTGGTTTATATAATTGGCTTCTCCTATGTTAGGGGCATAGATATTTAATATTGTTAGATCTTCTTATTGGACAGACCCTTTAAGTATGATATAGTGTCCTTCCTCATTTCTTATTATAGTCTTTGGCTTAAAATCTAATTTATCTGATTATAAGGATTGCCACTCCAGCTTTCTCTTGATGTCCATTAGCATGGCAAATTGTTTTCCACCCCCTCACTTTAAATCTGGAGGTGTCTTTGGGTCTAAAATGAGTTTCTTATAGACAGGATATTGATGGGTCTTCTTTTTTTTTTTAATCCATTCTGATATCCTGTGTCTTTTGATTGGGGCATTTAGCCCATTTACATTCAGGGTAACTATTGAAACATATTAATTTAGTGCCACTGTATCGCTGTAAGGTGACTGTTACATTATATTGTCTCTTTTCCTTTCTGGTCTACTACTTTTATGCTCTCTCTTTGCTTAGAGGACCCCTTCAATATTTGCTATAGGGTTGGTTTGGTGTTTGCAAATTCTTTTAATTTTTGTTTGTCCTGGAAGCTTTTTAACCCTCCTTCTATTTTCAATGTTAGCCTAGCTGGATATAATATTCTGGCTGCATATTTTTCTCATTTAGTGCTCCAAATATATCATGCCAGTTCTTTCTGGCCTGCCAGGTCTCTGTGGATAAGTCTGCTGTCAGTCTAATATTTATACCATTGTATGTTACAGACTTCTTGTCCTGATATGCTTTCACAATTTTCTCTTTTTCATTAAGACTTGTAAGTTTTACCATTAGATGATGGGATGTGGACCTATTTTTATTGATTTTGAGGGGGGCTCTCTGTGCCTCCTGGATTTTAATGCTTGTTCCCTTTGCCATATTAGGGAAATTATCTACTATAATCTGCTCCAATATACCTTCTGCCCCTCTCTTTTTTTCTTCTTCTGGGATCCAATTATTCTTATATTGTTCCATCTTATGGTATCACTTATCTCTTGAATTCTCCCCTCGTGGTCCAGTAGTTCTTTGTCCCTTTTTCGCTCAGCTTTTTTATTCTCCATCATTTGGTCTTCTATATCACTAATTCTCTCTTCTGCCTCATTTATCCTAGCGATAAGAGCCTCTGTTTTTTATAGCTTTTTTTAATTTCAACTTGGGTAGATTTTAGTGTGGTTTTTTTTTTTTCATTTCTCCAGAAAGGGATTTTATTTCTCCATAAACCAGTGCTCTAGTATCTTCCATGCCTTTTTTGAGCCCAGCTCGCACCTTGATAATTGTCATTCTGAACTCTAGTTCTAACATATTACCAATGTCCATATTGATTAGGTCCCTAGCCATTGGTACTGCTTCCTTTTTTTGTTTGTTTGTTTGTTTTGTTTTTTGTTTTGTTTTGGTGATGAGTGTTTCCGCCATGTCATTTTATCCAGATAAAAATAAATGAACAAGAGAATAAAATACTAAAACGGTGGCAAAGGCCATAGAAAAATTTATGCTAACCAAATCAGAAGAGACCCAAAACTGGGGGGAGAAGAAAGGGGAGGGGAAAAAAAGAAATAAAAATAAATAAATAAAAATAAATATGTAGGGGTGTATAGATATAGATATAGATATAGATATAGATATAGATATAGACATTAGACTGGTGAATAGAACAGAGCTACCCACTTGATTTTGGGTGTATTCTGGTCTCTTAGAAGAAACTCCCTCCCAAAATTTTAAATAAAGAAAAAAATATGTATATATATGGTGAAGGGATGGAATATGACTGTAGGGATGAAAATTTAAAAACAATTCTTAAAAAGGAATTGATGAGATAACTTGGTTGGAAAATGAAAAAGAGAGAATGTGATCAGGCTGGAAACTAGAACAAAGCCATGTGCTAGATTTATGGAATATTTTGATCTGTTAGAAGAATTTGTATCCTAGAATTTTAAAGAAAAATAAAACCTATATGTATACAACAAATAAGGTTAAATACAATGAAGGGATAAAATATGACTATAACAATGAAGATTTTAAAATATTTTTTAAAAAGATATTAATATAAACTAATTAAAAACATTAAGAGAAGAAAGAGGAAATGTTAAGAAAATAGAATAAGAAAAAAATAAAATTAAAAAAAATTATCTTTGCAAGACTAAAGGATCATGGGGCAAAAGCTATGAATTCTATGTGTTGCTTTCCCCAGCTCTGCAGTTCTACTGTTCTCATGGATCAGTGAACTTGGTCTTGGTTGGATGTTCTTGCTTATCTTCTGGGGGAGGGGTCTGTTGCAGTGAGTCTGAAATGTTTTTGCCAGAGGCAGAATTGCAATGCCCTTGCCAGAGACCAGGCTATCTGCTTGGGTTCACTCTTGGTAGCTTTTGTTCCCTGAGGCTTTCCATAGAGCTTTGGAGGACAGGAATGAACATGGGTGACCACCGATCTCCAGCCCAGAGGAGCTGGGAGCTCCGGCCCCCACTCTTCAGTGCTCCCTCAGAGAAAAGTAGTTAAACCCTCCTATCTCCCTGGTCTCTGGCCACACTCCGTGCTCACCTGGCCTGTGAATGAGTGTTTCTATCTCTGGTGCATGGCCCTGTTTGGAGTCTACAAACCCAGCAGATTCCTGCTGCTCACTCCCATGCCATTCTTCCTAGAGGAGGAAGGAGGGGGTCTCTCTGGATCTGCCACTTGTTGGGTCCCTGCTTGAAAAGCAGTGGCCTGACTGTGTCTTGGATCATGGTTTAAGGTAACTACAATCTGAGAGCTCACTCCTTGGCTCCATTTCTGTAGTCGGCTTTCCCACTCCAATATCTGGCAGCTCTGCTACATTCAGACACCTCTGGTTTTTCTGTGACCCTGTGGGACCTGAGACCACACTGTCCCCATGAGAGCTCCACCTCTGCTTAGCCTTGGGAGTGATGTCCGTTGGTGGGGCAGACTTCTAAAAGTTCTGATTTTGTGCTCCACTGTTCCACTGCTTGCCAGGAGCCAGACTGTCCCCACGCAGTCTATCTTCCTGTCATTTAGAATTCACTTCTCCGCAAGTCCTACGTTCCAGAAAGTCATCTATTTTTCTGTTCCTAGAATTGCTGCTCTTCTTCTCTTCTATCTCTTGTTGAGTTTCTAGGTGTTTGGAATGGTTTGATTACAATGTAGCTGAACTCCTGGGACCTAATGTCATTTCAGTCTGCTACTCCTCCATCTTTCTTTGATTCCCCCTTTTGTTCTTTTTTTTTGAGGTGAGTTTTTCCACCTTGTCATTTTAGCCAGATAAGAATAGATGAATGAGAGAACAAAATACTAAAAGGGTAAGAATGACCTCACAAAAATATACCAAACCAAATCAGAAGAGACCTAAAACTAGGGGGAGAAGAAAGGAGGTTAAAAATTATATATGTCTATGCATATATACAGCTGGTGACTAGAACAGAGCCACACACTTGATTTTAGTTGTGTTTTGGTTTGTTAGAAGAAACTGCCTCTCATAATTTTAAAGAAAGAAAAAATTTATACACACACACACACAAATAAGAGTAAACATGATGAAGGGATGGAATATGACTATAAAGATGAAAATTTAAAAAGATTCTAGAAAAGGAATTGATAAGGGGGCACCTGGGTGGCTCAGTACGCTAAGCTTCTGCCTTTGGCTCAGATCATGATCCCAGGGTCCTGGGATCAAGCCCCATGTCGGGCTCCCTGCTCCCCCAGTTCTGCTTCTTCAACTCCCCTTGCTCTTTCCCCCTTCTTGTGCTCTCTTTCTCTCAAATTAATTAAAAAAAATCTTTAAAAAATGTTTTCTCTTTAAAAAAAAGGAATTGATAAGAAAAGAATTTGGTTGAAAAAAGAAAAAAAGGAGGAAAGAATGTGATGAGGCTGGAGACTAGAACAAAGTCACATGCTAGATTTAGGGTATATTTTGATTTGTTAGAAGAAACTGTACCTCAAAATTCTAAAGAAAGAAAAAACTATATGTATGAAAAATAAGGTTAAATACAATGAAGGGATAGTATATGACTATAACAATGAAAATTTAAAGAGATTTTTTATAAAGGTATTGATAAGATAAAATAGCTAAAAATGTTAAAATGAGAAAGAGGAAAATTTTAAAAATTGAATAAGGAAAAAATAAAATTAAAAAAGATTTAACTTTAAAAGATGGAAGAATCATGGGGAAAAATCCATGAATTCTGTGTGTTGCTTTCCCCTAGCTCTGGAGTTCCGCTGTTCTTGTTGATGATGAACTTGGTCTTTGTTGGATTTTCTTGCTGATATTCTGGGGGAGGGGCCTGTTGCTGTGATTCTCAGATGTCTTTGCCCCAAGCAGAATTGCACCACCCTTGCCAGGGCCCAGGTTAAATAACCTGCTCAGTTTTGCTCTTGGTACCTTTTGTTCCCTGAATGCTTTCTGTATACCTTTGGAGGACGAGAATGAAAATGGCAACCACCCAATCTCTGGCCCAGAGGAGCCGAGAGTTCAGGACCCCATTCGTCAGTGCACCTTCAGGGAAAATCAGGCAATAACTCACATCTCCCTGGTCTTTGGCCACACTCCATGCTCACCTGGCCTTTTACTATGTGTTTCTATCTCTGGCACACGGCCCCATTTGGAGTCTCCAAACCCAGCAGATTCCTGAAGTGCACTCCTGTGCCATTCCTCCCAGAGAGGGAAGGAGGGGGCCTCCTGAATCTTCCATTTGTGGGGTCTCTGCTCAAAGAGCAGTGGCCCAACTGTGCCGGGGATTATGGGTTTTGACAACCCCAAGCTGAGAGCCCAGTCTTTGGCTCTGTCTCGGCAGCTGGCTTCCCCATTCTGATACCTGTAAGCTCTGCCACATTCAGACACCCCTGGTCTTTTTGTGATCCTGTGGGTCCTGAGACCACACTGTCTCCATGAGGACTCCACACCACCCCCTCCCCACTTGGCCTCTAGAGTAATGTCCCTCAGTGGAGCAGACTTCTAAATGTTCTGATTTTGTGTTCTGCTGCTCTACAGCATGCCAGGAGCTGGCCCCTCCCCACGTAGTCTATCTTCTGGAATCTTTCTCCACATGTCCTACCTTCCAGAAAGTGGTCGCTTTTCTGTTCCTAAAATCGATGCTCTTCTCTTCAATCTTCTGTTGTGTTTGTAGGTGTTTGGAATGGTTTGATAACTATCTGCTTGAACTCCTGAGACCTGGTAATTTTTATGTCTTCTACTCCTCTGTCATCTTGCTCCTCCCTTCCCCAGTATAATGTATATATAATTGTTTATCCATTCTGATGGACATTTGGGCTCTTTCCATAATTTGCCTACTGTAGATAATGGTGCTATAAACATTGGGGTGCATGTATCCCTTTAAATTAGTAATTTTTTTATTCTTTTGGTAAATAATTAGTAGTATATTTGCTGGATAATGGGATAGGTCTATTTTTGTCTTTCTGGAGAACCTCCATACTGTTCTCCAGAGCAGCTGCACCAATTTGCATTCCCACTAACAGTGTAAGAGGGTCCCCCTTTCTCCACATCCTTGCCAATACCTATTGCTTCTTGTGTTGTTAATATTAGCCATTCTGACTGGTGTGAGGTGCTATCTCATAACATTTTTGATTTATACTTCCCTGATGATGTGATGTTGAGCACTTTTTCATGTGCCTATTGGCCATCTGGATGTCTTTTTTGGAAAATTCTCTTCATTTCTCTTCTGCCCATTTTTTAACTGGATTTTTTGGTTTTGGGGTGTTGAGTTTTATAAGGTCTTTATGTATTTTGGATACTAACCTTCTTTCAGATATGTTTTATACAAATGTCTTCTTCTATTCTGAAGGTTGATTTTTAGTTTTGTTGACAGTTTTCTTTGCTGTATAGTAGCTTTTACTCTTGATGAAGTTCTAAACTTCATTTTTGCTTTTATTTTTCTTAACCTCAGGAGACATATCTAGTAAGAAGTTGCTATGTCTGATGTCAAAGAGGTTACTGACTGTGTTTTCCTATAGGGATTTTGGTGGTTTTCTTTCTCACATTTAGGTTTTTAATACATTTTGAACTTATTTTTGTATATGTTGTAAGAAAGTCCCATTTCATTCCTTTGCATGTTGTTGTGCAGTTTTCCCAACATCATTTGTTAAAGAAACTGCCTTCTTTCCATTGGTTATTCTTTCCCACTTTGTTGAAGATTAGTTGACCATAGTTGTGGGCTCCTTTCCTGTTTTTCTATTCTGTTCCATTGATCTATGTGTCTGTTTTTGTGCCAGTATCATATTGTCTTGATCATTACAGCTTTGTAATATTACTTGATGTCCAGAATTGTGATACTTCCAAGTTTGCTTTTCTTTTCCAAGGTTGCATTGGCTATTTGGGGCATTTTGTGGTTCAATACAAATTTTCGGATATTTTTTTCAAGCTCTGAGAAAGAATGCTGTTGGTATTTTGGTAGAAATTACATTAAAGGCATAGAATGCTTTGGATAGTATAGACATTGGAGCATATCCCAGAATAGATCCTATATTAGGTTCCAAAACAACAAATGTAAAAATATTGAAATCATACCATGTACATTTCTGACCACAATGCTGTGATAGTAGAAGTGAACCACAAGAAAAAAATTTGGAAAGAGCATAAGTACATAGAGATTACAAAACATGTTTTTATTTTATTTTATTTTATTTTTATTTTAATAGCATATAATGTATTATTTGCTTCCAGAGTACAGGTCTGTGAATCCTCAGTCTTACACAATTCATAGCACTCACAAAAGCATATACCCTCCCCAATGTCCATAACAACCACCCTATCCCTTCACCCCCAGCAACCTTCAGCTTGTTTCCTGAGATTAAGAGTCTCTTATGGTTTGCCTCCCTCTCTGTTTTTATTTTATTTTATTTTTCTGCCCCTTCTTCTATGTTCATCTGTTTTATTTCTTAAATTCCGCATATGAGTGAAATCATATGGTATTTATCTTTCTCTGACTGACTTATTTTGCTTAGCATAATACCCTCTGGTTGCACCCACATCATTGCAAATGGCAATATCCCATTCTTTTTTATGGCTGAATAATATTCCTGTATATATGCCACCTGTTCTTCATCCATTCATTTTTTGATGAATATCTAGGCTCTTTCCTTATACTGGCTATTATGGACATTGCTGTTATAAATATTGGGATGTATGTGCCCCTTCAAATCACTATCTTTTTATCCTTTGGATAAACACATAGTTGTGAAATTGTTGTTCATATAATAGTTATATTTTTAAGTTTTTGAGGAACCTCCATACTGTTTTCCAGAGTGGCTGTACCAGATGGCATTCCCACAAAAAGTGTAAGAAGGGTTCACTTTCTCTGCATCCTCCCTAACATCTGTTCCCTCAGTTGTTCTCTTTAGCCATTCTGACTGGGGTGAAGTGGTATCTCACTGCAGTTTTGATGTGTGAGGTGGTATCCCATTGTGGTTTTGATTTATATTCCCCTTATGCTAAGTGATGTTGAGGATCTGTTCATGTGTCTGTTAGCCATTTGTATGTCTTTGGTCAAATGTCTATTCATGTCTTCTGACCATTTCTTGACTTGATTTTTTTGTATTCTAGGTTTTGAGTTTGATATAGTCATTATAAGTTTTGGATACTAGCCCTTTATCTAGTCATATACTAGTCATTTGCAAATATCTTCTCCCATTCCATAGGTTGCCTTTTAGCTTTGTTGACTGTTTACTTTGCTGTGCAAAAGCTTTTTATCTTGATGGGTATCAATAATTCATTTTTGCTTTTGTTTCCCTTGCCCCTGGAGACGTGTCTAATATGAACTTGCTGTGGCCAAGGTCAATGAGATTGCCACCTGTGTTCTCCAGTGAGATTTTGACTGATTCCTGGCTCACATTCAGGTCTTTCATCTATTCTGAACTTATTTTTCTGTATGGTATACGAAAGTGGTCCACTTTCAATCTTCTACATGTTGCTGTCCAGATATCCCAACATCATTTTCTGAAGAACTAATTTTATTTTTCCGTTTTACATTCTTTCTTGCTTTGTTGAAAATCAGTTGAACATAGAGTTGAGGGTCCATTTATGGATACTCTATTCTGTTCCATTGATCTATGTGTATATTTTGGTGTCAGTATTATACTGTCTTAATGATTACAGCTTTGTAATACAGCTTGAAGTCTGGAAGTGTGATGCCTCCAGCTTTGCTTTTCTTTTTCAGGATTGCTTTGTCTATTTGGGGTCTTTTCTTTTTCCATAAAAATTAAGGATTGTTTGTCCCAGCTTTGTAAAAAATGCGGATGGTATTTTGACAAGGATTGCATTGAATGTGTAGATTGTTTTCAGTAGCATAGACATTTTACCAATATTTGTTCTTCCAGTCCATGAGAGTGGAATATTTTTCCATTTCTTTTTGTCATCCTTAATGACTTTTTCTTTCAGTATAGAAGCATTTTTATTTTTTTAATTTAAATTTAATTAGCCATCTTGTAGTACATCATTAGCTTCAGATTTAGTGTTCAGTAATTTATCAGTAGCCTATAAGACCCAGTTCTCATCACATCATGTGCCCCCCTTGATATCCTTCACTCAATTATCCTATTTACCCTCCCACCTCCCCTGCAGAAGACCTGTTTTTTTCTTATAGTTAAGTCTCTTGTGGTTTGTCTCCCTCTCTGATGACTTCCCATTCAGTATTTTTTTCCCTTCCCCAATGGTCCTCTGCCCTCTTTCTTATATTCCACATATGAGTGAAACCATGTGTGAATTCTCTTCTCTGATTGACTTATTTTGCTCAGCTTAATACCCTCCAGGCCATCTACAATCATGTATATGGTAAGTATTCATCATTCATTTCTGATGGTTGAGTATTAGTCCATGATATATGTAGAGAGAGATATATAGACATATAGATATATAGATATCTAATCTATATCTATCTATCATCTATCTATCTATCTCAAATCATATTTATCCATTCATCTGTTGATGGACATCTCAGCTTTTTCCACAATTTAGCTATTGTGGATATTGCCTCTATGAACATTAGGGTGCAGGTGCCCCTATGTATCACTACATTGTATCATTGAAGTAAATGCCTAGTAATGCAATTGCTGGGTCATGGGGTAGCTGTATTTTTAATTTCTTGAGGAACCTCCATGCCTTTTCCCAGAGTGGATGTACCAGCTTGCATTCCCAACAACAATGTAGGAGGGTTCCCATTTCTCCACATCATTGCCAACATTTGTTGTTTCTTGCCTTGTTGATTTTTGCTGTTCTAACTGGCTTGATGTGGTATCTCATTGTGGTTTTGATATAACCTTGTTGCTGAGTTATGTGGAACATTTTTTCATGTGTCTTTTGGAGGTGGGTGTGTCTTTTTTGGAGAAATGTCTGTTAATGTATTCTTCCCATTTCTTAACTGGATTATTTGTTTTTTTTTTGTTTTTTTTTTTGTTTTTTTGCTTGTGAAGTTTGATAAATTCTTTATAGATCGTTGTTATTAGCCCTTTATCTGATATGTCATTTGCAAATATTTTCTCCCATTCCATAGGTTGACTTCTAGTTTTGTTGACTGTTTGCTTTGCAGAAGCTTTTTATCTTGATGAAGTCCCAAAAGTTCATTTTTTGCTTTTTTCCCCCTATCTTTGGAGACATGTCTAGCAAGAAGTTGATGCAGCTGAGGACGAAGAGGTTGCTGCCTGTGTTCTCCTGTAGGAGTTTGATGGATTCCTGACTCACATTTAGGTCTTCCACCCATTTTGTGTTTATCTTTGTGTATGCTGTAAGAAGCTTGTCCAGTTTCATTCTTCTACATGCAGCTGTCCAACTTTCCCAGCACCATTTATTGAAGAAACTGTCTTTTTTCCATTAGATATCCTTTCCTGCTTTTTCAAATATTAGTTGACCATAAAGTTCAGGGTCCATTTCTGGGTTCTCTATTTCTGTTCCATTGATCTATGTATCTGCTTTTGTGCCAGGATCATACTGTCCTTATGATTATGGCTTTGTAATATATCTTGAAGTCAGGCACTGTGATACCAACAGCGTTGGTTTTCTTTTTTTAACATTCTTCTGGGTATTTGGGGTCTTTCTGGTTCCATACAAATTTTAGGATTATTAAATCCAGCTCTGGAAAAAATGTCCGTGGTACTTTGATGAGAGTTACCTTGAATGTGTAGATTGCTCTGGGAAGCATTGACATTTTCAAAGTATTTGTTATTCCAAGCCATGGGCATAGAATTTTTTCCCATTTATTTCTTTTGGAAGTGTTCTGTAGTTTTTACAGTATAGATTCTTTACCCCTTTGGTTAGGTTTATTCCTAGATATCTTATGGGTTTTGGTGCAATTGTAAATGGGATCAGTTTCTTAATTTCTCTTTCTTCAGTCTCATTGTTAGTGTATAGAAATGCAACTGATTTCTGTGCATTGATTTTATATCCTGACACATTGCTGAATTCCTATATGAATTCTGGAGAATTTGGTGTGGAGCCTTTGGGGTTTTCCACTTGAAGTATCATGTCATCTGGGAAAAGAGAGAGTTTGACTTCTCAGAAGAAAAAGAGCGTGTATTCTTGTCATGTTCTTGACCTTAGGGGAAAAGTTCTGTTTTCTCCATTGACAATGATATTTTCTGTGAGTATTCCTTAGCTTTTATGATGCTGAGGTATGTTCCCTCAACCCCTTCACTGTGGACATTGTAGAAACAATCAAGAAAAAATGCTGTATTTCGGCAAATGCTTTTATTGTATCAATTGAGAGGATCATATTTTGTTGTTGTTGTTGTTGTTGTTTTTAAAGATTTTATTTATTTGACAGACAGAGATCACAAGTAGGCAAGAAGCAGACAGAGAGAGAGGAGGAAGCAGGCTCCCCTTTGAGCAGAGAGCCCAATGTGGGGCTCGATCCCAGAACCCTGGGATCATGACCTAAGATGAAGGCAGAGGCTTAACCCTCTGAGCCACCCAGGCTCCCCTATTGTTGTTGTTTTTAAGGTATGATTTTTTTTCTTACGTTACGTTATTCACCATACAATAAGTACATCATTAGTTTTTTGATGTAGTGTTCCATGATCCATTGTTTATATGTTTCTTGTCCTTTCTTCTATGAATGTGATGTATCACATTGATTTGCAAAAGTTGAACTACCCTTGTAGCCAGGAATAAATCCCACTTGGTCGTGGTGAATAATCCTTTTAATGTACTATTATATCCTATCAGCTAGTATCTAAATGAAAATTTAGACATCTGTGTTCATCAGGGATATTGATTTGTAATTCTCCTTTTTAATGGGGTCTATGTCTGGTTTTGGAATCAAGGTAATGTTTGCCTCATGGAATGAGTTTGGAAGTTATCATTCTTCTATCTTTTAAAACAGCTTCAGAAATATGAATATTAGTTCTTCAATAAATATTTGGTAGAATTCCCCAGGGATAACATCTGACCCTGGGATTCTTGAGAGATTTTTTTTATTACTGATTCAATTTCCTTGTTGGTTATGGGACAGCTGAGGTATTTTTTTCCTTCCTGTTTCATTTTTGGTAGTTTATTCTTTGTGAGGAATACACCCATTAGTTCCAGATTGCATAATTTGTTGGCATAAAATTTCTCATAGTATGTTTTTCAAATTGTTTCCTTGTTTTTGGTCATAATCCCTCCTGCTTCATTCATGACTTATTAATTTGGATCTGTTCTGTTTTTGTTTTGGTATGTCTGGCTAGGGGTTTATTGATCTTATTAATTATTTCCAAAAACCAGTATCTAGTTTTATTGATCTGTTCCACTGTTCTGGTTTCTATTTCATCGATCTCTACTCTAACCTTTATTATTTCTCTTCTCCTGCTTGGTTTAGGATTTATTTGCTGTTCTTTCTCCAGTTCCTTCAAATGTAAGGTTCAGTTGTGTATTTGAGACCTTTCTAATTTTTTGAGAATGATTTGTATTGTTATGTACTTATCTTTAAGGACTAACTCTGCTGTATCCTAAAGAATTTGTACAGTTGTGTTTTCATTCTCATCTGCATCTGTATCTTTGGGGCAAATATGCACTACTGCAGTTGCAGGGTCATAGGAAGCTCTATTTTTAATTTCTTAAGGAATCTCCACACTGTTTTCCAAAGTGGCTGCAGCAACTTGTATTCCCACCAACAATGTAAGAGCATTCCCCTTTCTCCACATCCTCTTTGGCCCAATCGTTAATTTTGGCCATTCTAACTGGTGTAAGGTGGTATCTCAATGTGGTTTTGATTGGAATCTCCCTGATGGCTAGTGATGATGAACATTTTTTCATGTGTCTGTTAGCTATTTGTATGTCTTCATTGGAGAAGTGTCTGCTCATGTCTTCTGACCATATTTTGACATGATTAACTGTTTTGCATGTGTTGAGTTTGAGTTCTTTATAGATCCTGGATATTGGCCCTTTCTCTGTACTGTCATTTGCGAATATCTACTCCCATTCCATGGGTTGCCTCTTTGTTTTGTTGACTGTTTCCTTTGCTGTGCAGAAGCCTTTGATCTTGATGAAGTCCCAAAAGTTCATTTTCACTTTTATTTCCTTTGCCTTTGGAGATGTATCTTGAAAGAAGGTGCTGTGACTGATGTCAAGAGGTTACTGCCTATCTTCTTCTCTGGGATTCTGATGGATTCCTACCTCACTTTGAAGTCATTTCTCCATTTTGACGTTATCTTTGTGTATGGTGTAAGAGAATGGTCGAGTTTCATTGTTCTACACATAGCTGTCCAATTTTCCCAGCAACATTTATTGAAGAGACCGTCTTTTTTCCACTGTATATTTTTTTCTTGCTTTGTTGAAGATTAGTTTACAACAGAGTTGAGGGTCCATATAATGGGCTCTCTACTCTGTTCCAATGGTCTATGTGTCTGTTTTTGTGCCAGTACCATGCTGTCTTGATTAAGACAGCTTTGTAATAGAGCTTTAAGTCCGGAATTGTGATGCCACCAACTTTGGCTTTCTTTTTCAACATTCCTCTGGCTATTCAGGGTCTTTTCTGGTTCCATACACGTTTTAGGATTATTTATTCTGTCTTTTTTCCACTGGATATTTTTTCCTGCCTTGTTGAAGATTATTTGACCATAGAGTTGAGGGTCCAAATCTGGGCTCTCTACTCTGTTCCACTGGTCTATGTGTCTGTTTTTATACCAGTACCATGCTGTCTTGGTGATCACAGCTTTGTAGTAAAGCTTGAGATGAGGCAACGTGATGCCCCCAGTTTTGTTTTTCTTTTTCAACATTTCCTTAGCAATTTGTGGTCTCTTTGGACTTCATACAAATTTTAGGATTATTTACTCCAGCTCTTTGAAAACTGCTGGTGTAATTTTGATTGGAATACCATTGAAAGTATAGATTGCTCTAGGCAGTATAGACATTTTAATAATGTTTATTCTTCCAATCCAAGAGCATGGAATGGTCTTCCATCTTTTTGAGTCTTCTTCGATTTCTTTCATGAGTGTTTTGTAGTTTCTCGAGTACAGATCCTTTCCCTCTTTGGTTAGGTTTATTCCTAGGTATCTTACAGTTCTTGGTGCTGTAGTAAATTGAATCAATTCTCTAATTTCCCTTTCTGTATTTTTATTGTTAGTGTATAAGAAAGCAACTGATTTCTGTGCATTGATTTTGTATCCTGTCACATTAATGAATTGCTGTATGAGTTTTAGTGGTTTGGGGGTAGATTATTTTGGGTTTTCCAGATAAAGTATCATGTCATCTGTGAAGAAGAGAATTTGATGTCTTCATTGCCAATTAGAATATCTTTTATTTCTCTTTGTTGTCTGATTGCCGTTGCTAGGACTTCTAATACTATGTTGAACAAGAGTGGGGAGAGTGGCCATCCTTGCTGTGTTCCTGACCTCAATGGGAAGGCTGTGCTTTTTCCCATTGAGGATGATATTTGCTGTGGGTTTTTCATAGATAGATTTTATGAAGTTGAGGGAATGTTCCCTCTATCCCTATAATTTGAAGAATTTTAATCAGAAACGGATGCTGGATTTTGTCAAATGTTGTTTCTGCATCAATTGAGAGGACCATGTGGTTCTTCTCTCTCCTCTTGTTGATTTGTCCTATAATATTGATTGATTTGCAAATGTTGAACCATCCTTGCAACCCAGGGATGAATCCCACCTGGTCATGGTGGATAATCTTCTTAATATGCTGTTGGATCCTATTAGCTATGATCTTGTTGAGAATCTTAGCATCTATATTCATCAAGGACATTGGTCTGAAATTCTCCTTTTTGGTGGGGTCTTTGCCTGCTTTGGGGATCAGGGTAAATCCAGCTTCATAAAAAGAGTCTGGAAGTTTTCCTTCTGCTTCAATTTTTTGAAACAGCTTCAGGAGAATAGGTGTTATTTTCTCTTTGAATGTTTGGTAAGATTCCCCAGGGAATCTGTCAGGTCCTGGGCTCTTGTTTTTTGGGAGGTTTCTGATCACTGCTTCAATCTCATTACTAGATATTAATCTACTCAGGTTGTCAATTTCTTCCTGGTTCAATTTTGGAAGTTTATATTTTTCCAGGAATGCATTCATTTCATCTAGGTTGCTTAACTTATTGACACATAACTGTTGATAATAATTTCTGATTATTGTTTCTATATCCTTGCTGTTAGTTGTGATCTCTCCCTTTTCATTCATAATTTTATTAATTTGGTCTTCTCTCTTTTCTTTTGGATTAATGTGGCCAATGGTTTATCGATCTTATTGATTCTTTAAAAAAACCAGCTTCTAGTTTCATTGAAGTATTCTGCTGTATCTCTAGTTTCTCTTTCATTGATCTCTGCTCTAATCTTGATTATTTCCCTTCTTTTGTGTGGGGTTAGCTTGATTTGTTGTTGATTCTCCAGTTCTTTAAGGTGTAGAGACAGCTGGTGTATTCTGGATTTTTCAGTTTTTCTGAGCGACGCTTGGACGACTCTGTCTTTCCCCCTTAGGACCATCTTTGCTGTACCCCATAGGTTTTGGACCATAGTGTCTTCATTCGTCTTGGTTTCCATGAATTGGTTAAGTTCTTCTTTGATCTCCTGGTTGATCCAAGCATTCTTCAGCAAGGTGGTCTTTTGTTTCCAGGTGTTTGAGTTCCTTCCAAACTTTTCCTTGTGATTGAGCTCCAGTTTCAAAGCATTGTGATCTGAGAATATGCAAGGAAAATCTCAGTCTTTTGGTATTGGTTGATTCCTGATTTGTGACCCAGTGTGTGGTCTATTCTGGAGAAGGTTCCATGTGCACTTGAGAAGAATGAGTATTCTGTTGTTTTAGGGTGGAATGTTCTGTATATATCTATGAGGTCCATCTGGTCCAATGTGTCATTCAATGTTCTTGTTTCTTTATTGATTTTCTGCTTGGATGATCTGTCTATTACTGAGAGAGGCATGTTATGATCTCCTACTATTAATGTATTCATATCAATATGGCTTTTTATCTTGATTAATAGTTTTCTTTTGTAATTGGCCACTCCCATATTGGGGGTATATATATTTACAATTGTTAGATCATCTTGGTGGATAGTCCCTTTAAGAATGATGTAGTGTCCTTCTGTATCTCTGGCTACAGTCTTTAGTTTAAAATATAATTTGTCTGATATGAGAATCGCTACCCTGGCCTTCTTTTGTGGCCCATTGGCATGAAAGTTGCTTCTCCATCCTTTCACACTGAGTCTGGTTGTATCCTTAGGTTCAAAATGGGTCTCCTGTTGACAAGGTATGCATGGGTCCTGTCATTTTATCCAGTCTTCAACCTTGTGTCGTTTTATGGGTGCATTTAGGCCATTCACATTGGAAGTGATTATTGAGAGATACATTTTTATTGACATCGTGTTACCTGTGAAGTCTTTGTTTCTATAGCTTGTCTCCATTTATTTCTGTTCAATGATATTCTTGGGATTTTTCCTTTTTTTATAAACCCCCCCCTTAATATTTCTTGCAGTGTCGGCTTGGTGTTCACATACTCTTTTAACCCTTGCCAGTCTTGGAAGCTCATTATCTCTCCATCCATTTTGAATCAATCTTGCTGGATAAAGTATTCTTGGCTGCATGTTCTTCTCACTTAGTGTTCTCAATATGTCTTGCCAACCCTTCTTGGCTTGTCAGTGCCAGGTTTCTGTGGACAGGTCTGATGTTATTCTGATGGGCTTTCCTCTGTACTAGGAATTTTTTTTTTGTTCTAGCTGCTTTCAAGAGCTCCTGTCTACAATTATGATTCATCATTTTCACAATCAGCTATCTCAAGGTCTTTCTAGATTCTATGATCTTGGGGTAAACCTTTCTGTCTCTAGTACATGAACGCTGGTTCCATTCACCAGATTTGGAAAATTTTCATGGAGAATTTGTTCAACTATATCTTCTTGTCTTCATTCTTTCTCCTTCCCCTCAGGGATTCCAATAATTCTGAGGATGGAACCTTCACAGCGTCATTTATTTCCCTAATTCTGTTTTCATGACTTCTAAGCTGTTCATTGCAGGCTTCCTCCTGATCCTTTTTTTCTGTTTGTCCTCCAGATCACTAATTCTGTCTTCTGCCTCCATTACCTTAGCTTTTAGAGAATTTAGATTAGATTGGTACTCACTGAGACCATTGTTAACATCATCCCTGGTGGCTTTCACTTCTGCCCCAATCAATTCCATTTTGTCATCAAAGGCTTTCTCCAATCTAGCTATTGCCTAGATAATTGTTAGCCTGAATTCCCTTTCTGACATGCTGTCTATGTCCATATCCAATAGCTCTCATGGAGAGGGCACAGTCTCTCAATTTTTCTTCTCTTGGGCATTCCTCCTCCTAATCATTTTCGTGAGAGATGGCTGAACGGATGTGTAGCTGAATGTATCAATTGTGGTGCAGGCAAGGGACACCCTGGAACACTTCTGAGAGAGAGAGAGACAGAAAAAAAAACCTTAAAAATCAAGCATAGTCAATTATCATATGGTTTCACTTATTTGTGGAGCATAACAAATAGCATGGAGGACCAGGGGAGATGGAGAGTAGAAGGGAGTTGAGGGAAATTGGAAGGGGAGGTGAACCATGAGAGACTATGGACTCTGAAAACAATCTGAGGGTTTTGAAGGGGCGTGGGGTGGGGGGTTGGGGGAACCAGGTGGTGGGTATTGGAGAGGGCATTGATTGCATGGAGCACTGGGTGTGGTGCAAAAACAATACTGTCACGCTGAAAAAAAAAAAAAAGAGAGAGAGAGAGAAGGCCCAGCCCAAATGGGCCCCAAAGGTAAGATTTATGAAGTATGCAAACAAAAACAGACAAACAAAAAGACTGACAAAAGTAGATGAGAAGAGAAAAAATATATAAAGAAATAAAAGAAGAATCCCATCAAAATGAACCCCAAGTATAAGACTTATATACTACCAGAACAAAAACAAATACACAGAAACACTGACAGAAGAAAAAGATGAGAGAGTGGTTATAAATTCTCATTGTGAGCGAGGAAGCTTATTTTGATTCTCCCTTGATGTATCTTTATATCTTTCTTAAAGGACTCAACTTTCCTGAGATAAAGGGGGATTAAAACTGGTTTACCGATAGGGGTAGCATTGTTTGGGGAAAGGGGATTACCTAAAAGCTTATCTCTATATGAACATTTAAAGAAATAAAAAATAAAATAAAATAAAATAAATTGAAAAATAGAAAAGCAAAAGAAAAACACAGGTATATGTATCAAAAAAGTTCAGGTTAAAAGGTTATTATGGAATTTGATGTACTGAACATCTCATTGTGATGGTAAATAGGTTAAAAAGTTATATAAAAAGAAATGAAAAGAACCAGAATAGTGGGAATGAATTAAAAATAAAAGTTGTATCTATGAAGTAGTGGTGGTTGTCCTCTTGTGTGTTTTTTTCTTTTGTGTTTTTTTTTTTGTTGTTGTTGTTGTTGTTTTTTTTTGGCTGCCTTTCTTGGGGAGGGATCTGCCACGTGGTTTTCAGGGACTGTTACTAGAGTTAAGTCCTCCTACCCCCATCAAGGGGCAGGGCTCTGAGGAAACAGGTTTTTCAGGCTTTCTTTCCCTGGAGGTTTTTGTTTGTTTGTTTTTCTCCCTGTGGAGGATTTTGGTGGATCCTTGGAGGTTTAGAGGAAAGCAAACTGCAGCCAGACCTCCATCTCATTGAGAAGAAGCCTTGGTCTGTTCCCCTCTGGTTGCTCCAGAGCACATAAATTCCCCCTCTGCCCCTGGCAGAGTACATCCCCAGTCATGGTCTCTGGGGTGATAGAAATTTTCGCTTGTACTCAACACAAGAAATACTAGCCTCATCTGTCTGGGCAACTCCAGACCAACAGAGAGGTCCCAAGCAGAGATTGCACACTGAGATTTTCATGTTGGCCTGGGCTGAGAGTGCTCTGACTCTCTAGGTCCTAGAGAGTACAGGCTGGCTGATGCCTGCACAGACCTCTCTCAGGGGAAGGTGTGGGGCATGACTCAGACCCCAGTTGCACAGCACGCATACAGAGTGCACAAGGCTGTGGTTCTGCCGGGTGGGCTGGCATCTGCAGCAGGCTCCCTCACCTTCATGGGCATTGCCACCCAGAGGCTCTCAGTCATGCTGGCAGCTCAGGGACCAAGACCTTGCTTCTTTGCTCCCTTATCTGGTTCCCTGCTAGTGGTGGCCATCCTGGGTCCATGGGCATAAGTCCCTGTCCCTAACTGCCCAATTCCAATTTCCCGTTAAGATTTTTCACTCTTTTTGAGCACTTTAAACCACACTTCAAGTTGTGCTGGTCCCCAATCACAGGGCACTCTTGTATTGGGGTATTACTTTCCAATGGGTTGCTTCTGGTGGCTCCCTCCGCCTTTCGTTTATCTTCCGATATCAGTCCAATATTCCCACTCTACTTTACCTGTCCACTGATATCTCCTGCTCCTGTAGAGATCCAAAAGTATATAATTCTAATCTCAGTCTGATTTCATGCATGATCAGAGTTCACGTTATCAGCTCCCTTTTGGGGAGAGGTTGAAACAGCCCCTCTTATTTCTCTGCCATCTTGTCTCCTCCTACTTTTAATTTTTTGAGGAATCCCCACACTGTTGTCCAAAGTGTCTGCACCAATGTACATTCCCACCAACAGTGTAAGAAGGTTCCCCTCTCTCCATATCTTCTCCAACACTTGATGTTTCTTATCTTGTTAATTTTGGTCATTCTAACTGGTATAAGGTGCTATCTCAACATGGTTTTGATTTGAATTTCAAATCAAAACAAAACAAAAACAAATCAAATCAAAAACAAATCAAAACAAAGAGGTAACCCATGGAATGGGGGGAAGATATTCACAAGTGACTGTACAGACAAAAGGCTGATATCCAGGATCTATAAAGAACTCCTCAATCTCGGGGGCGCCTGGGTGGCTCAGTGGGTTAAAGCCTCTGCCTTCGGCTTAGGTCATCATTCCAGGGTCCTGGGATCGAGTCCCGCATTGGGCTCTCTGCTCAGCAGAGAGTCTGCTTCCTCCTATCTCTCTCTGCCTGCTTCTCTGCCTACTTGTGATCTCTGTCAAATAAATAAATAAAATCTTAAAAAAAAAATAAAAAAAAGAACTCCTCAATCTCAACACAGAAAAAACAGATAATTACATCAAAAAATGGGCAGAAGTCATTAAAAGACACTTCTCCAATGAAAACATACTAATGGCTATCGGACACATGAAAAAGTGTTCATCATCACTAGCCATCAGGGAGATTCAAATCAAAACCACATTGAGATACCACCTTACACCAGTTAGCATGGCCAAAATTAAGAAAACAGTAAACAGCATGTGTTGGAGAGGATGTGGAAAAAGGGAACCCTCTTACACTGTTGGTGGGAACACAAGTTGCCGCAGCCACTTTGGAAAACAGTGTGGAGATTCCTTAAGAAAGTAAAAATAGAGCTTCCTTACGACCTTGCAATTGCACTACTGGGTATTTACTCCAAAGATACAGATGTAGTGAAAAGAAGGGCCCTCTGTAACCCAATGATCATAGCAGCAATGGCGACAGTCGCTAAACTATGGAAAGAGCCAAGACGCCCTTCAGCAGACGAATGGATAAGGAAGATGTGGTCCATATACACTATGGAGTATTATGCCTCCATGAGAAAGGATGAATACCCAACTTTTGTATCAACATGGACGGGACTGGAAGAGATTATGCTCAGTGATATAAGCCATGCAGAGAGATTCAATTATCATATGGTTTTACTAATTTGTGGAGCATAAGAAATAACACAGAGGACATGGGGAGATGGAGAAAAGGGAGTTGGGGGAAACTGGAGGAGGAGACAAACCATGAGAGACTATGGACTCTGAAAATCAATCTGAAGGTTTTGAAGGGGCGGGGGGGTGGGAGGTTGGGTGAGCCTGGTGGTGGGTATTATGGAGGGCAAGTATTGCATGGAGCATTGGGTGTGGTGCATAAACAATGAATTCTGGTATACTGAAAAGAAATTTAAAAAATAAAAAAAATTTAAAAAGAAAAAAGAAAATAACAAGTACTCAAAAAAATAAGTAAAAATTTAGCTACCCTATGACCCTGCAATAGCACTACTGGGTATTTACCCCAAAGATACTGATGTAGTGAAAAAAGGGCTATATGTACCCCAATGTTCATAGCAGCAATGGTCACAGTTGCCAAACTGTGGAACAAGCCAAGATACCCTTCCATAGATGAATGGGTAAAGAATATATGGTCCATATATACAATGGAATATTATGCCTCCATCAAAATGAATGAATACCCAACTTTTGTTTCAACTGGATGGGAATGGAGGAGATTGTGCTGATTGAAATAAGTCAAGCAGAGAGAATCAATTATAATATGGCTTCACTTACTTGTGGCACATAAGGAATAATATGGAGGACATTAGGAGAAGGAAAGGAAAAGTGAATTGATATAAATCAGAAGGGGAGACAAACCATGAGAAATTATGGACTCTGAGAAACAAACTGTGGGATTTGGAGGGAATAAGGGTTGGGGAATGGATGAGCCTGTTGATGAGTATTAAGGAGGACACATGCATGGAACACTTGGTGTGGTTCAAAAATAATGAATCTTGGAACACTGAAAAAATAAAATGAAATAAAATATTTAAAAAAGAAAAATAAATGTTGTGGTTTTGAAAATATGCAAGGAATAATCCCCATTTTTGTTGCCAGTTGAGACATGATTTGTGACCAAGAGTGTGATCTATTTGGGAGAAAATTCCATTTGCATTCAAGAAGAATGTGCATTTTGTTTTTTTAGGAGGGTATGCTCTGTATATATCTGAAGTCCCTCTGGTCCAGTGTGTCATTCGAAGTCCTTGTTTCCTTGTTGATCTTCTAATTATATGATCTGTCCATTGTTGTGAGAGGAGTGTTAAAGTCACTACTGTTATTGTATTACTATCAATGTGTTTCTTTAGCTTGGTTATTAATAGGTTTATATAATTGGCTGCTCTCATGTTAGGGGCATAAATACTTATAATTGTTAGATCTACTTGTTGGATAGAGCCTTTCAGTATGATTTTGTGTCCGTCTTCCTCCCTTAATACAGTCTTTGATTTGAAATCTAATTTGTCTGATATGAGTATTGCTACCCCAGCTTCTTTTGATGTCTATTATCACATGAAATGTTTCTTTACCTCCTCAATTTCTAATCTTGAATTGTCCTTGGTTCTAAAATGAGTCTCTTTTAGACAACATATGGATTGGTGTTGCTTTTTTAATCCATTCTGATACACTGTGTCTTTTGATTGAAGCATCTAGCCCATTTACATTCAGAGTAACTATTGAAGGATATGAATTCAGTGCCATTGTTTTATATGTAAATCCCATGTATCTATAGATTGTCTCTGTTTCTTTCTGGTCTATGTTACTTTTGGGCTCTCTCTTCAGTTAATGGATCGCCTTTAATATTTCTTTCAGGGCTAGTTTAGTGATCACAAATTCTTTTAGTTTTTGTCTTTCCATTTTTTGACAGGATTATCTGTTTTTTGTGTGTTGAGTTTGAGGAGTTCTTTATAGATCCTGGATATCAACCTTTTGTCTGTACTGTCATTTGCAAATATCTTCTCCCATTCCGTGGGTTGCCTCTTTGTTTTCTTGACTGTTTCAGAATGACTGTGCAGAAGCTTTTGATCTTGATGAAGTCCCAAAAGTTCATTTTCGCTTTTGTTTCCTTTGCCTTTGGAAACATATCTTTTTTTAATTATTTTTTGTTTTTTTTTTTTTAATTTATTTTCAGAATAACAGTATTCATTGTTTTTGTACCACACACAGTGCTCCGTGCAGTCCATGCCCTCTCTAATACCCACCACCTGGTTCTCCCAACCTCCCACCCCCCCACCTCTTCAAACCCTTCAGATTGTTTTTCAGAGTCCATAGTCTCTCATGGTTCACCTCCCCTTCCAATTTCCCCCAACTGCCTTCTCCTAACTCCCCCTGTCCTCCATGCTATTTGTTATGCTCCACAAATAAGTGAAACCATATGATAATTGACTCTCTCTGCTTGACTTATTTCACTCAGCATAATCTCTTCCGGTCCCGTCCATGTTGCTACAAAAGATGGGTATTCATCCTTTCTCATGGAGGCATAATACTCCATAGTGTATATGGACCACATCTTCCTTATCCATTCGTCCGTTGAAGGGCGTCTTGGTTCTTTCCACAGTTTGGCGACTGTGGCTATTGCTGCTATGAACATTGGGGTACAGATGGCCCTTCTTTTCACTACATCTGTATCTTTGGGGTAAATACCCAGTAGTGCAATTGAAGGGTCATAGGGAAGTTCTATTTTTAATTTCTTGAAGAATCTCCACACTGTTCTCCAAAGAGGCTGCACCAACTTGCATTCCCACCAACAGTGGAAGAGGGTTCCCCTTTCTCCACATCCCCTCCAACACATGTTGTTTCCTGTCTTGCTAATTTTGGCCATTCTAACTGGTGTAGGGTGGTATCTCAATGTGGTTTTAATTTGAATCTCCCTGATGGCTAGTGATGATGAACATTTTTTCATGTGTCTGATAGCCATTTGTATGTCTTCATTGGAGAAGTGTCTGTTCATATCTTCTGCCCATTTTTTGATATGATTATCTGTTTTGTGTGTGTTGAGTTTGAAGAGTTCTTTATAGATCCTGGATACCAACCTTTTGCCTGTACTGTCGTTTGCAAATATCTTCTCCCATTCTGTGGGTTGCCTCTTTGTTTTCTTGACTGTTTCCTTTGCTGTGCAGAAGCTTTTGATTTTGATGAAGTCCCAAAAGTTCATTTTGGCTTTTGTTTCCTTTGCCTTGGAGACATATCTTGAAAGAAGTTGCTGTGGTTGATGTCAAAGAGGTTACTGCCTGGGCACCTGGGCGGCTCAGTGGGTTAAGCCGCTGCCTTTGGCCCGGGTCATGATCTCAGGGTCCTGGGATCTAGTCCCACATTGGGCTCTCTGCTCAGCAGGGAGCCCGCTTCCCTCTCTCTCTCTGCATGCCTCTCTGTCTAATTGTGATCTCTCTGTCAAATAAATAAATAAAATAAAATAAAAGAGAGATTTCTGTCTATGTTCTCCTCTAGGATTCTGATGGATTCCTGTCATACATTGAGGTCTTTCATCCATTTTGAGTTTATCTTTGTGTACGGTGTAAGAGAATGTCGAGTTTCTTTCTTCTACATATAGCTGTCCAATTTTCCCAGCACCATTTATTGAAGAGACTGTCTTTTTTTCCACTGTATATTTTTTACTGCTTTGTTGAAGATTATTTGCCCATAGAGTTGAGGGTACCTCTCTTTCCTTCCTCAATGACAATGTTTCTTGGTAAAGTATACTTGGATGCATTTTTTTTTTCTTATTTAGTAACCTGAATATATCATGCCACCCTTTCTGGCCTGCCACGTATCTGTGGCTAGGTCTTCCACCAGCCTAATGTTTCTACCCCTGTAGTTTAAGGATCTTATGTCTTGAGTTGCTTTCAGGATTTTATCTATGAAATTTGCAAGCTATACTATTATATGCTGGCTATATTGATCTATTTGTGTTGATTTTGATAAAGGTCCACTCTACTTCTTCGACTTGAATTCCCATTCCTTCCCCTGATTAGGGAAGTTCTCAGCTATGATTTTCTCAACTATACCTTCTGTCCCCCCGTTTCTTTCTTCTACCTCAGGGAATCCAGTAATTCTAATATTGTTTTGCTTTATGGTATTACTGATTTCTCAAAGCCTCCCCTCACGTTCTTTTAGTTATTTTTCTCTTTTCCTCAGCTTCCTTCCTTTCCATCAACTTGTATTTTACATCACCAACTCTCTCTTCTGCCTCATTGACCCTAGCTGTTAGATCATCCAATTTAGACTGCTTCTCATTTAAAGATTTTTAATTTCATCCAGATTAGATTTTATTTCTGCACTACGAGATTGTCTAAAAACCAGGAGTTGATAAAATAAGAAAGTAGTTGAAATGAAAACAAGAAAAAAGACAAGGAAAAATTTAAAGTAAAAGATAAATGAGTCAGGGAAAAAAACCCCTCAAATTCTATATACTATTTTCCCTGTTGCTGGATTTTTAAAGTCCTGTGTGTTCTGTGAAATTGGTATTTGCCTTTTGTTTCAGCTGGTCTTCTGCGGAAAGGGCCTGCTACTCTGATCCTCATGTATCTTTGCCTGGGCAGAGTTGTACCACCCCTTGCCGTGGGGCCAGACTCAGTGTAAGCTGCTTCTGGTTGCTCTATGTGACTTTTGTTCCCTGAAGGCTTTTTCAGCACTTTAGAAGACGAAAAAAAAGTAAAAAAAAAAAAAAAATGGTGCAGTGATCTCCATCCCCAGGGCTGAATGATCATGTCACCTCTCTTTAGTGCACCCTCAGGGAAAGGCAGTCAATCCCTCTCAGGTGCACCAAACTCTGCAGACTCTTGTGGTGCACAATTGCATACTCTTTAGAGTATGAAAATAAAAATGGCCATGCCCTGATCTCTGACCTCAGAGCTGAAAATTCCTGGTACCCTTTCTTCAGTAAACCCTCAGGGGTAAGTGGTCTTCACTTTTGTGTGTGCCAAACTCTGCAGACTCTTGCTGTGCATGCCCACACTGATCCTCCTGAGGGGATGCAATGGGTCGCTACATGTCTGCCCTTTGTAGGACCACAACACGGAGATGTTTGGCCCAGTTGTACCACGGTTCACTGTTTTTGGTGAACAGAGCTGAGAGGTCTATCCTGGGGTTGCTGACCCTAATTAGTTTCTTTGTTCCAGTGCTTCAGATCTCTGCCAGCTCAGGCACCCTCATTTGTTCTGTGACCCCTCAGGGGATCCTGAGACCCTGCCCCGCCTAGGATTCTTCCCTGCTTTACCATTGAACACTTTTCAGGAAGGGGTGTCTCTCACTGGATCAAATTTTAAATGTTCCAATATTGTGCCCTGGAGGTTTATCACTTTCTGGTAGCTTGTTTACGGAGACTTCCTCCTCCTGCTCTGTATCTTCCAATATATCCTCCCAGATTCACTTCTCTGTACCTTGTACCTTGCAAAAAGTGGTTGATTTTCTATTTGTAGAATTCCAGCAACTCTTTTCTTATATCTCAGTTTGAATTCATAGGTGTTTAGAATTATTTGTTAGTTATTTAGCAAAATTCAAGGGACCAGATAAAATAAGGTCCCCTACTTCTATGTCATCTTGCCCCCTCAATACCTAAGTGTTCTATATTTTTGAGTACAGATTGTTTACCTCTTTTGTTAGGTTTCTTCCTAAGTATTTTATGGGTTTTGGTCCAATTGTAAATAGGATTATTCGATATCTCTTTCTTCTGCTTTATTGTTAGTGACATGCAACTGACTTCTGTATATTGATTTTATATCCTGTGACTTTGCTGAATTCCTGTATAAGTTGTAGTATTTTTTGGTGGGATTCATAATTGTTATTTAACATAGTGCTGGAAGTCTCAGGAATCAGACAACAAAAAGAAATAAAAGACATCCAATTTGGCAAGCTAGAAGTAAAATCTCCACTCTTTACAGAAGACATTACACTCTATATAGAAAACCTAAAACTTGGGGGGCCTGGGTGGCTCAGTGGGTTAAACCTCTGCCTTCAGCTCAGGTCATGATCTCAGGGTCCTAGGATCGAGCCCCTCATTGGACTCTCTGCTTAGTAGGGAGCCTGCTTCCCCCTCTCTCTCTGCCTGCCTCTCTGACTTCTTGTGATTTCTCTCTCTCTCTCTCTCTTCCTGTCAAATAAATAAAAATCTTAAAAAAAAGAAAAACATAATACTCCACAAAAACAAAACAAAACAAAACAAAAAAACCCTGTTAGAACTGATAAATGAATTCAGTGAAGTCGCAGGTACAAAATCAACCTATAGAAATCTGTTGCATTTATATGCACAAATAATAAAGGAAAAGAAAGGGACATCAATAAATCAATCCCATTTACAATGGACTAGATACCTAGAATCAACCTAAGCAAAGAGGTCGAAGTCCTCTGGTATGAAAACTATAATATACTGATGAAAGCAATTGAAGATGACACAAAGAAATGGAAAAAAAAAAACCAGTCCATGCTCATAGATTAGAAGGACAAAAATTCTTGATGACTTTTGTGGGTATAATGTGGTTAAACCACTTGGTCTTTCTGGGCCTCAGTTTCTTCATCTACTAAATGATGGATTAGATTAGATGAGCTCTAACTCTGCCATTCTATTATTGGTTTACAAAGCACTGTTGGGTTTTAGGTAAGAAAGGACTATGTATGCAGCAACTTGTGCCCTGGGTGACAGGGGTTTATAGGAAAGGGAAACTGAAAGAGTCCTGAATTTAGCAATATTTTAAGATGGGCAAAATAATAATGAAGGGCAAGTAAGCCATCAGCAACTAGAGCCTTTCAGCCTTCCATCCTCTCTGGGAATGTGTCTGATGGAGATCTTTGGCCGTGTCTCTACTGGTTTCCTGAGTTGGTCTGTGTTTTCATCCATCTTTCATCCATCTTTCAGGCTCTCTGTGTCCCCAGGGCTTCAGACACCAGGTGTTCCTTCTTAAGACCAGACAGACAGGCTGATGAGGATGCCACTTATCAAGGAAGCACCTCAGAGAATGTATACCGGAGTGCACTGGTATTACTGAAAATGGTCCATATTCACTGTCCACTTGAGCAACTTTATGAAAGGTGGACTTTTCATTCTGACATTTGTTGATTTAAGACTTTATATTGAGGACTTTTGGCATGTTATCACATTAAATCCTCATACCAGTTCAATGAGGGGAACATTTTTCCCCATTTTACAGATGTAGAAACTGAGGCTTGGAGAGAGGAAGTGGAATTCCCAGTGTCACAGAGAGGATGTGATAATACTGAGTTAGAAGTTTTGTGCCTATAACTCTATGATTTGAAACTAAATCTAAAATGTAGGGAGATGCACCTGTGTTGCTCAGTTGGTTAAAATTCCAACTCTTGATTTCAGCTCAGATGATCTCATCATTGTGAGATCAAACCCTGCATCCAGCTCTGCACTGGACATGGAGCCTGCTTAAGATTCTCTCTCCCTCTCCCTTTGCCCTCCCCATTGCTTGTGCTCACTCTCTCTTTCCCTCTAAAAAAAGTTCCGAAAGGTAGTCAGGTAACCTATTTTTCATCTCTGTTGAGGAAGAGCAAAGGTAAGTCATATGAGACAGATAGGATGACTAGCTATGAGCCCAAAAGAAGGAATCCACCACCACCATTATTACCTTCTTCTTAAACAGTCTTTAAAGCTTCCTGTGTCTTGTCCTTATAAAGTGGATTAGTGGATTTGTCTTTCTACAGAAAGTGAAAAATCTAGAAACAGCCCATACTCTACTGGAACCAATTGGAGGAAAATGGGCATTATTCCCCCAGGTCTCATTTGCCCCAAAGCTCCATTCTCTTTTCCTTATACCACCCTGTCTGGAATGGGAGAAGGGGTCATGATTACTTACTAGGTGGTTTTCCAGATTTCTTCAAGGCCTGAATATAATATCTCTCCTCCTTTAGAGTATCAAACACATTGCTAGTGCCAACCTTCTGCTAGCAGTGTTACTTTTGTCACGTTTCTTAGTCTCTCAGATTCCTCAGTTGTGAACTAGAGATAATAGTACCAACCTCATTGTGCAGTTTTAAATGTTCAGCTAATTAATACATAGCAAAGTCTCTGCTACGTAGCAAGCATTCAATAAATGGAGATAGGTGTTTATAAAATTAGAAAGTAAAACAGAATCTAAGAATTGTTAATTGAGTGTTTTGACATGCCAAACACTTTTATACTTGGAGAGACAGTGTGGATGGTGATTAAAGAACATAAGCTCTGGCATCGAATGCACTTTGTTTGAATCCTGGCTCAAACTGTGAACTTGGGTAAGCTCTTTCTACTCTCAGCCTTCTTTTCTGCATTTAAAATGTGGATCACAATAACCATGTGATGAGGATTAGTGAGATGATACATATAAATAAAGTGCTTAACCCAGTGCAAGTTTCAGAATAAGTGCTAAAGACATATTACTCATTATCACCCTTATTGTGTTAGGCATTATCTCATTTAACACTCATAGCACCTATATGACACAGAAAGCTGATTGCAAAATTGATATTTCAAACTGTGCTCAGATTTCAGGTGAACTTGGGAATAAGTATCTGTTGACCTAAACAATTCTTGTGTTAGGCAATGAATGTTACATAGGTAGGAATTAGCAATGAATCTTCTTTCATAATCCTACTTAAGGGTCCTAAGTAAGGAGTCAGATGCAGGACAATAGGCATTGGACTTGAGACTAGATGCCCAGTCCTCTCCTCCTAGCTCTGCCCTTCCTTTCCTATGGGGCCAGGAGCTTTTGACTAGATAAATGAAACATGTTTCTATTGCTAAATCTTACCTGTTTGTGGAATACTTCTGAGTGATACAAAGCAGTGTGCTCTCCTGAGTACCATTGTAACTATCTTTAAAATGGACCCATAGATGCCCACTCTATAAGAATATAAAAGTGTTTGGGGCGCCTGGGTGGCTCGGTGGGTTAAAGCCTCTGCCTTCAGCTCGGGTCATGATCTCGGGGTCCTGGGATCGAGCCCCGCATCGGGCTCTCTGCTCAGCGGGGAGCCTGCTTCCCTTCCTCTCTCTCTCTCTGCCTGCCTCTCTGCCTACTTGTGATCTCTGTCAAATAAATAAATAAAATCTTAAGAAAAAAAAAGAATATAAAAGTGTTAAACTATAGTGGTCTATACATGCAAAATATTACTTAGAGCAGGGGTTAGCAGGCATTCTTTGTAAAGGACCAAATAATAAATATTTTAGATTTTTGAGGACCATGAAGTTTCAATTGAAACCATGAAGTTTCAATTGAAATATTCATTCTGTTTTTTAACAAAAAAGAAAAATAAATCAGCCATAAAAAAATAAGTAAAGGGATGAGTGTGACTGTGTTCTAATAGAACTTTACAATACCAGATGGCCTTGGTTTGCTGACTCCCGATTTAGATTCTCATTATTGAGCACCAACTATATGCCAGGCACCTAGAAAGCACTGAGGAATAGCAAGGTAAATGAGACCCAGTATTTATCCTGGAAAAGCTCCCAAATTTATGGGGGAGTCAGATAAATAAGTAATCAAAATGCAGGATGATAAGTGCTATATAACAGCATGAATGGAGTGTGTTTGCTTCATGAAAAAGGAGGCCCCAGTTGTTGCGTGATATCATGATGGCTCTACTTGTCTCTTAGGAAGAGTCTTTTTGGTTCAGTGAAACATAAAATTCATCAGTTAAGGTTTCACTTCATATATCCCCCTCGTTAACCTTAATTATATCCTAAGACTCTTAAAATAATGCTCAGACCAAATGGAACTGAAAAGAAGATATTTTTTTTCTTGTGTCCATTCTTAAATCTCTCCATAGGGAAATTCTGCTTTGCAGTCTTTCCTTTTGTTGGTGGATTTCCTGTAAACACTAGAGTGATGAAAGAACCAGATGTGTACAGTAACCTAGCCTGCATATTGGGAAGCCTAGCCCTACTCTTGCATTCACTAGTTGTGTGCTGGGAGCAGTTTCCTTGGTCTTAATCTTCTTGACAAAGCAGCATGAGGGGCCCAGCTAAATGGTTTCCAACATCCCTTCCAGAGCTCTGCTGTTATGGATGATGCACAAGTACAAAGTATACACCTGGCATGCTTTTCCTTTGAATTTTCTGTGCTTCTGTTTCAACCTGTGAAATGGTGGATCAGGCAGACTAAGGGAGCCCAAAGTTCTCTTCAATTTTAAGTTGCACTTAGAGGTTAAGACTGACTCTTTTCAGGGCATATTTGGGGGGGGTGATATACTTGGAGAAAATCCTAGGGGGAAGGGCTATGGCCAGATGGAAAATTAGTGAAGGGAGAGCCCTTATTTGACCTACCTAATTTGGAAGGCTTTCAGTAGGAAGTTTGTTAGTAACAGTGGTCATCTTCCACCAACTTCCCTGTCCCCACCATGACCTGCTTTGGCACCAAGAATGTGTCCAGATGCCTCTTAGGAAAATCATTCCGCTCTGGTAGTGCCAAAAAAAGTCAAGAGACATGGAGGGAAGCAGGAAGACTTGTGCATGGACCATCTTCTTTTCTAGAAAGAGAGTACAGCATAATGGTTAATGGCATGGCTTCTGGTGTCATCTGTCTGGATTTAAATCCCAACTCCATTAGTGATGGTGGAGAACCTAGGCAAATTATTTAAGGTTTCTGTACCTCATTGAACCATTTTTAAAGTGAGGATGCCAGTAGTACCCACTTCATAGGGTTGTTGTGAGAAAAAAAATGAACTTATGCAGTGCTTCACACTTACAAATGTTAGCTGTTATTATTATCATCTTGAGTTGACCAGACAACCTCCTTGGAGAAACAGAACTTCTGGGTGAGAGTGGTACTGTGGGACAGAAGTAAAGGTCCTTCCTAGCCTGGGAGGCAGGAGGACGAGGCTTCTATTTTTGGTCTGCCACTGGCTTGATGTGTGATCTAGGGCAAGACTCTGACCATTTTTAGTCCTGCTTTCCAAAACTATATAATATATTCCAGGTCTCTTCTGGCTTGAACATTTTCTAAGTCATATAGATTCTATGCAAGCTATGCATATAAGTATAGGAAGGATGCAGAGTACAGGCATGATCCAGGTCAGGTGAGGTTAACCTTGAATATCAGACTAGAAAAGGAGAAATTAAAAAACAAAAACAAAACCAAAAACAAACCTGAGCTAATAAGTTGACCGCTGGCAAAACCATCAAGAAGGCAGAAACTGTCTTTAGGGTTCTACCTATTTTCCTCTCTCTTCTCTTCCATTCCCTTCAGCTTCTGAATGTCAGCCTTCACTTTTATCTGTCTTCCTCTTATCAAGCCCTACTTACAGGCTATGCAGGGCAGAGGGAGAAAGATCACCGGATGGAGATAGATTTCACCATGAGAGGGCTCATAGTTCTAGACACAGCTGTATTGGGAAGCATTCTTGGGGGCCCCTAATCTTCTATCTCTCCACCTATTCTTAGCCCCCACCTCCTTTCAGTTTACTGTCCCCTCCCTCCTTTCCTCTAAGCTTCCATTACCTTTATGCATACATCTGTTAGAACACTTACCAGGCTATATTGCAATTGTTTATGTCCACCAGTCTCTCCCAGTAGCCTGTGAGCTTGGGTGACTAGCTGTGTATGTCTGTTTCATATTAGTGGTGTCCAGGACCTTGCTCAGATGTTAGTGTTAAGCAGGTGATTTGGCAGGCAAACTCACTACTTTTTGGCTTCCTGAGTGAATGGATGAGCAAATAAGAGATGGATCTCTGGGGCACCTGGGTGGCTCAGTGGGTTAAGCTTCTGCCTTTGGCTCAGGTCGTGATCTCAGGGTCCTGGGATCGAGCCCTGCATTGGGCTCTCTGTTCAGCAGGGAGCCTGCTCTCCCCCGCCCATTCCCTCTCTGCCTGTTTGTGATCTCTCTCTATAAAATAAATAAATAAGTAAATAAATAAATACAATCATAAAAAAAAAGAGAGAGAGAGAGGAATCTCTATCTTCTGCTTTTTGGCTTTGTGGCTTAGGCAAGGTGGGTGTCTTCAGTGGATCTCCAGTGCCTTTCTGTAAAATGAGAGGATCAAAGTAATAAACTTCTGAGGTACCTTTCCGTTTTTTTGTGTGTGTGTGACTTTAAATATATATATTTGATCAATTGTCAAGATCCGATAATAATAGCTTTAAGTTAAATCCCTCTCAAGTACATTTGCATTTAAATACTTAAATGCAAAGCCTTTTGCTTTCCTTGGTACAAAGGATAAGCTGTGATCTCCTTCAATCCTAAACTAGTGGGGTCCAAATTAATGAAGTTTTGTTTTGTAAGTTCCTAAATATTTGATGGCCAAGTGGTGATAATGTATATTCTATGCATTTGATAATGACAAATCTGTAAAGAATACTGTTTGTGGCTTTGTCTAATCTATCTCTCCTCTCTTTCTCCCCTTCAGCTGGAAATAACTGGCCAGACCTCCCTCAGTGCCTTGGTGCCCCATCCCCTGCCCTGACCATGGAGACTCTCCACAGCTGCCTGCCTCTGTTTCTAAGGGGTGCCCAGTGGTTACATGGTTCCAGTCTTCCCAGGTCACCCTGATATAGAATATCTGGCTAGGGAGGTAGGGCTGGAGGAATCTGAACATTGTGACCAGGGTGACTTGAGTCTCAGGGAAGAGAGTGATCAGAATAAGAAAAAAAGCAAGGCCAACAAGATCTGAAATTTTGTGAGCCCCAGAAAAGGACCCCCTGTCAGGTGAACTGACCCCAGTCCATGATTTTACTGGAAGACACTTTCAGGCCAGCAGAGTTGAAAACCAAAATCACATTACTGGATCAAATGAAATCACTTAAGAGGTTGAAGACTTCAACTGGGGCATCTAAGAATACTCCCTTTAGGAACAACAAGGCCCAGGAACCCCCAAAAGCCTCAGGTATCTACCAGATGAGGAAGGCAGGGGAGGCCATAAAGCCCTTCTGGCATTCCTATGCTGGCCACTTTGAGGGCTTGGAACCCTTACTTGCACGTGTGCAGAGGCTGGTGCACACCTCCAAGAAGGTGAATCAGAAAGTGCTAGCTTTTGATGGTTTTGGCATCCAAGTGGAAGAAGACTCTTGGGAGGAAAAGAACCCTGAGCAGTCCGGTGGCAGCAGGCAGGCCAGGAGCTACCTGAAAAGCATATTCCCTGGGGATCATTACTACCTACATACATCTGGAGACTCCAGAATTCAGGAATTCAAGTCTGCCATCAAGGGCCCCACCTTGGGAGGGCATGTGGAAGGAAGCGATGAAGCAATGAGGAGAACACTGGGCACCTACACCAAGACAAGACCATGTCTTTTGGTGGTGTTACCAAGTTCTTCGGTGGTCCACAAGTAGAGGGCATTCTCCCTGCAAGAGTTGCAGATAGGTCACTACCCTGAGTCTTATTTTGTCAGCGGCAGTAAAGTATTCATCTTGGAGGGTGCCACCTCTCAGGTCCGCTATCCACTCGACCTTCCCTTCTAGCCCCTGAGGCTACAGTGTGGGACAGTGTCATTGGGAGGTGCCGGTGCTGCCAATGTAAGCCCTTGCAGGCCTCAGGCACCTTCAAAATGAGGATTGTGAGGAGATGCCATACAAGGCCCTCACCACTTCTGCTTTGGCTTCAGCCTTGACCTTAGCTCTCTTTGAGTTCCAGGATGATGCAATGACACAGAATGGCTTCAGCAGCCACTATTGTTGTATGAAACTACTGTTTCATGAGGGAATGCTCTTCCTCCAAGAGCTCAATGAAGACACTGAAATTGTGTTCAGCTTCCTCAAGGAAGGTTACAGTCTGGAGTGTCTCCTGAGATGGGAAACCGGTGTCAGGAGGGTCACACTGATGCTATCATGGAGAAACTAGAGAAGAAGCCTACCAAGATGGAGGAGCAGGAGATCAGCAGGGTGCCCAAGGGGTACAGCCAGGCAGGGCAGATCCAGGAGTCCAACTTGGATATGGGTGCAGTGAAGGCAGAGAGTAAAGCCAGCAAGGCTTACACTGGAGTCCCCATTATTCAGGTGAGGTGGAAGCTGGCTCTTCCCAATCACTATTTGAAGCATTCAGAACCCCCAAAACAGCTAAACTCCCATGGCCTCCCCATAGCCCCACCTTTCAACAGGAGTATCCCAGGAGGAATCCACCTACCAGTCAGGTGTCTGGAACTTGATTGATCCTAAAATCCTGGGCAATTTTTGCTCTTTATTTGGACAGAATTCCTGTAGTTACACCTCAACTCAACCTAGAACCAAAACTGAAGCTCTGGGAATGGAACCCGTGTGACTTGGATCACTTAATGATGCCTAAGACAACTACTTCCCTTGGGCTGTGGGACATTTCCCTGGCTTTGTAATCTTCTCCTTCCCCATCAGCAGAAAATGAATCCAGAGACTGAGGAAGAGGAAAGTCTCTGGGCTGAGTATCAGGAGACCTGGATTTATGTCCCAGCTTTGTGCCCTGTTGTCTATATAACTTTGAGACAAGTCCTTTCATCTTGCTGGACCTCAGTTTCCTTACAGAAGGGAGGGTGCTGTCTTGGTATCTCAGAGACCTCTAGGCACCTACTGGTAACAACACTCTGTGCTATTTGACCTGAATAATGTAGGAGGACAGCCCTATAACATTCTTATTAGAACATTCATTGAGTGGAAGCTTTATGTCTAGTATTTTGCAGGGTGTTGCCATGTACATTGTTTCCATTTAATTCTTAAAATAACCTTGTGTAATGGGAGTGATTATCATCATTTTATCAGTGAGGAAACAAACTTAGAGTAATTCCGTGACTTGCACAAAGTCATTCACATTGTGACAAAATTTGGATTCAGATCTCAATTTTGACTCCAACTTTAGTGCATTTGTCTAGCTCACTACAGTTTTCAGGGGGTTCAATTTGAGTGGTGACAAGTAGGTGCTAGAATTATAGTAGGAGGAATGTTGAATAAACAATAGGAGGAAATTTCTGGCTTTGAGACTTAAGAATGTTTTGATAAAGGGATACTCTATAGTTTCTACAGATAATTTTAGGGTAAAGTATTTTTTAAGGGAAGTTAACTACAATTCTTATTCAGGGAAATAGGAGGTCTAGCTTGATAGTTTTCAATCAACCTCATCTTTCACATTCCACTTTCAGAAAATTGGACCCCATCAGAAACAGAAGCAATAAGTCTTTTTTTTTTAGAGAAGGATATTAATGCATTTAAAAGCATTCTCTTTCTATATTTATAGTTTTTACTAAGATTTAAGGACACAAAAATTAGAATAATGCTATTGGAAGCAAATTTAATTGCAGTGGTTTTGTAGACCAATCAAGCAAGTAAACAAACATACCGAATGACTCCATTGGCTGATAGTTAAAATTTGGTACTTTATGTCAAGGTTACCAGTCACTAGGAAGATGGTCACAGATGAGTGTACCTTACTAAGTGACTGTATGGACTAGGTGCAGAGATGCCTTGTTGGTTCTTTAAAAGTACAGGCTTTGGAGTCAAAAAGACTTGAGTGTGATTTGCCTTCTAATCAGTGAAATTGGATGAAGCACTCCATACCTAAGAGGGCTGCTGTGGGGATTCAAATGAGCCAGAGTATGTAAGGTGCCTAGCCTAGCACCATTTGTGACATGCCGAAGGCATCCACAGAGTGATATCTGTTGTCATTATTGAAATTTGGTAAATTATTAGCTGAACAATGTGCCACCAGAGAAATAATTCAAGACAGTACTATACCAGCAGTTGGTTAATGCAGTTGAAGGAGCAGTGTCTAAGTTCAGGAAATTGGCTTCTAGTTTCATTTCCACCCCTGATTTGCTTTGTGACCTTGAGACAGATTCTTCCCCTCACTGAGCCTCAGTTTCTCCCTCTGAACCAGAGAATTTGCACCAGATAATTCCTGAGGATCTTTCCAGCCTATCTCTAGTTATTTCCTCCCACCTAAGCCCTTAGTTGTTTCTCTGAGTCCAATGGGAGGTTCTTGCTGCCCAGTAGCTTGTTTCAGAATAGCTTTTCCTGGCAGGTTTCCTGTGCCCTCTGCTGGTTGCTGAGAGATGCTGACTATCATCCCTTGGAGTGCTATAAGCACCTGTTCAGACAGGTGTTGGAGTCCAGGGAAAAAGCAAAGTAGAGTGGAAAAACTGAATGTTAGTGGGCATTGATGCAGGTCAGGGATACAGTTGACAATATGGTTCAATCCCTTCATTTTATAATGAGTCCCAAAGAAGGGAAAGGATTTCCCAGCACAGAGAAACTGGAAGACAAGAGTATCTGAGAGTTTTAGTGTTGGCTCTGCCACAAATCCTGAAAAACCTCCTTCTATCTTTGGGTTTTAGCATTCTTCTCTGCGGACTGGAAATCATCATCTTACTCACAGGCACCTTGCAGGTCTGCTATGAAGCTAAGTTGAGGTAATGAATATAAAAACAATGCATTATTAACTAGGAAAGGCTACATGATTGCAATATACCATTATAAGAAAATGGAAGTGAATACCCACCATTTGCATTGACATGGATGGCACTGGAGGGAATTATGCTAAGTCAAATAAGTCAAGCAGAGAAAGACAATTATAATATGGTGTCACTTATATGTGGACCATAAGGAATAGCATGGAGGACATTAGGGGAAGGAAGGGAAAAATGGAGGGGGGGAAATCAAGGGGGAGATGAACCATGAGAAACTATGGACTCTGGGAAAATAAACTGAGGGTTTTAGAGGGGAGAGGGGTGGGGTGGATGGGTTATCCCAGTGATAGTTATTAAGGAAGGCATGCATTGCTTGGAGCACTGGGTGTTACACTCAATGAATCATGTAACACTACATCATCGAAAACTAATGATGTGGAGTAATGGGCACGCTGCACAGGGGACGAGAAGGAGCAAGCCTGAGAGGCTTCCTCACACCAACATTTTACCAGTATTGAGTATGTGAAAGTTCTATACCTATCTATCTTCAGTCTGGCATGTAATCAGAGCTGTTGATACCTCTGGATGTGGTAATTGGATGGGGCATAGTTGATGGCGAGAGATAAGAGTTTTGGTTCCCCATTCCAAGGGGGGAGACAAGATGGCAGGGAAGTAGGAGGAGGCGCCATTTCAACCTGTACCCTAAAGTGAGCTGATTACCTTCCAAAGAACTCTGATCATCCACAAAATCAGCATGAGATCAGAATTATACGCATCTGGATCTCTACAGGAGCAGAAGACGCCAGTGGGCAGAAGCATTCCATGGTGAACCTTGACTGCACCACGGCCGATACATCCAGCTACATCCAATCAGCCATCTTTCACCAAAATGAATAGGAGGAGGAATGCCCAACAGAAGAAAAATACAGAGGATGAACCTTCTGCAGCAGAGCTAACAGCTATCAACATAGACAATATGTCGGAAAGAGAATTCAGGCTAACAATTATCCAGGCAATACCTAGATTGGAGAAAGCCATGGATGACCAAACAGAATTGATTAGGGCCGAACTGAAAGCGACCAGACAGGATGTTCACAATGTTAGGGCAGAGCTGAAAGCTACCAGAGATGAGGTTCACAAAGCTCTTAATGAGTTCCAATCTAATCTAAATTCTCTCAAAGCTAGGGTAATTGAGACAGAAGATAGAATTAGTGATCTGGAGGACAAACAGATAGAAAGAAAGGATCAGGAGGAAGCCTGGAACAAACAGCTTAGAAGCCACAAAAACAGAATCAGGGAAATAAATGATGCCATGAAACGTTCCAATGTCAGAATGATTGCAATCCCTGAAGGGGAGGAGAAAGAAAGAATTCTAGAAGATATAGTGGAACAAGTTCTTCATGAAAATTTTCCCAATCTTGCGAATGGAACCAGCGTTCATATACTAGAGGCCGAACAGTCTCCACCCAAGATTATAGATTCCAGAAAAACATCAAGGCACCTGATAGTCAAATTGAGGAATCATAATTGTAGATATAATCTCTTGAAAGCCACTAGGATAAAGAGGCTCCTTACTTACAGAGGAAAGCCCATCAGAATAATGTCAGACCTGTCCACAGAGACCTGGCAAGCCACAAAGGGCTGGCAAGATATGTTCAGGGCACTAAATGAGAAGAACATGCAGCCAAGAATACTTTATCCAGCAAGACTGACATTCAAAATGGATGGAGAGATAAAGAGTTTCCAAGACCGGCAACACTTAAAAGACTATGCAACCACGAAGCCAATACTGCTTGAAATATTAAGGGCGGTTCTATAAAAGAGGAAAAATCCTAAGAATAGCATTGAACAGAAATATAGAGACAATCTACAGAAAGAAAGACTTCAAAGGTAACATGATGTCAATAAAAACGTATCTATCAATACTCACTCTCAATGTGAATGGTCTAAATGCATCCATAAAATGGCACTGGGTTGCAGATTGGATAAAATGAAAGGACCCATCCATATGTTGTCTACAAGAGACCCATTTTGAACCTAAGGATACACCCAGACTGAAAGTGAAGGGATGGAGAAGCATCTTTCATGCCAATGGGCCTCAAAAGAAGGCCGGGGTAGCGATTCTCATATCAGACAAATTAGATTTTAAACTAAAGACTATAGTCAGAGATACAGAAGGACACTACATCATTCTTAAAGGGACTATCCACCAAGATGATCTAACAATCGTAAATATCTATGCCCCCAATATGGGAGCAGCCAATTACATAAGAAAAATGTTAATCAAGATAAGGAGTCATATTGATATGAATACATTAATAGTAGAAGATCTTAAGACACCTCTCTCAGAAATAGACACATCATTGAAGCAGAAAATCAATAAAGAAACAAGAGCATTGGATGACACATTGGACCAGATGGACCTCATAGATATATACAAAACATTCCACCCTAAAACAACAGAATACCCATTCTTCTCAAGTGCACATGGAACCTTCTCCAGAATAGACCACATA
>NW_019154189.1:689828-764145 GCF_002288905.1 Enhydra lutris kenyoni
CAAAGAGAAATAAAAGGTATCCAAATTGGCAATGAAGAAGTCAAACTCTCTCTCTTCACAGATGACGTGATTCTTTATATGGAAAACCCAAAAGACTCCACCCCCAAACTACTAGAACTCATACAACAATTCAATAATGTGACAGGATACAAAATCAATGCACAGAAATCAGTGGCTTTCTTATACACTAACAATGAAAATACAGAAAGGGAAATTAGTGAATCAATTCAATTTATTATAGCACCAAGAACCATAAGCTACCTGGGAATAAACCTAACCAAAGAGGTAAAGGATCTGTACTCAAGGAACTACAGAACACTCCTGAAAGAAATTGAAGAAGACACAAAAAGATGGAAGACCATTCCATGCTCTTGGATCGGAAGAATAAACATTGTTAAGGTGTTTATACTGCCTCGAGCGATCTATACTTTTAATACCATTCCAATCAAAATTCCACTGGTATTTTTCAAAGAGCTGGAGCAAATAATCCTAAAATTTGTATGGAATCAGAGGAGACCCCGAATAGCTAAGGAAATGTTGAAGAACAAAAATAAAACTAGGGGCATCACATTACCTGATTTCAAGCTTTACTACAAAGCTGTGATCACCAATACAGCATGGTACTGGCATAAAAACAGACACATAGACCAGTGGAACAGAGTAGAGAGCCCAGATATGGACCCTTAACTCTATGGTCAGTTAATCTTCGACAAAACAGGAAAAAATATACAGTGGGAAAAAGACAGTCTCTTCATAAAAGGTGCTGGGAAAACTGGACAGCCCTATGTAGAAGAATGAAACTCGACCATTCTCTTAGACCATACACGAAGATAAACTCAAAATGGATAAAAGACCTCAACGTGAGACAGGAATCCATCAGAATCCTAGAGGAGAATATAGGCAGTAACCTCTTCGATATTAGCCACAGCAACTTCTTTCAAGATATGTCTCCAAAGGCAAAGGAAACAAAAGCCAAAATGAACTTTTGGGACTTCATCAAAATCAAAAGCTTCTGCACAGCAAAGGAAACAGTCAAGAAAACAAAGAGGCAACCCACAGAATGGGAGAAGATATTTGCAAATGACAGTACAGACAAAAGGTTGATATCCAGGATCTATAAAGAACTCTTCAAACTCAACACACACAAAACAGATAATCATATCAAAAAATGGGCAGAAGATATGAACAGACATTTCTACAATGAAGACATACAAATGGCTATCAGACACATGAAAACATGTTCATCATCACTAGCCATCAGGGAGATTCAAATTAAAACCACATTGAGATACCAACTTACACCAGTTAGAATGGCCAAAATTAGCAAGACAGGAAACAACATGTGTTGGAGGGGATGTGGAGAAAGGGGAACCCTCTTACACTGTTGGTGGGAATGCAAGGTGGTGCAGTCTCTTTGGAGAACAGTGTGGATATTCCTCAAAAAATTAAAAATAGAGCTTCCCTATGACCCTGCCATTTCACTACTGGGTATTTACCCCAAAGATACAGATGTAGTGAAAAGAAGGGTCATCTGTACCCCCATGTTTATAGCAGCAATAGCCACGGTTGCCAAACTGTGGAAAGAACCAAGATGCCCTTCAACGGACGAATGGATAAGGAAGATGTGGTCCATATACACTATGGAGTATTATGCCTCCATCAGAAAGAATGAATACACAACTTTTGTAGCAACATGGACGGGACTGGAAGAGATTACGCTGAGTGAAATAAGTCAAGCAGAGAGAGTCAATTATCATATGGTTTCACTTATTTGTGGAGCATAACAAATAGCATGGACGACAAGGGGATTTAGAGAGGAGAAGGGAGTTGAGGGAAATTGGAAGGGGAGGTGAACCATGAGAGACTACGGACTCTGAAAAGCAATCTGAGAGTTTTGAAGGGGCGGGTGGTGGGAGGTTGGGGGAACCAGGTGGTGGGTATTAAAGAGGGCACAGATTGCATGGAGCACTGGGTGTGGTGCAAAAACAATGAATACTGTTACGCTGAAAATAAATTTAAAAATGCATACTGTTACGCTGAATAGAAATAAAAAATTAAAAGTAAAAGCTAATGATATACTGTATGGTGATTAACACAACATAATAAAATGAAAAGAAAAGAAAATGGGAGTGAAAAACCTGAATAGTAGAATGGCTTAGATCCATTTGTATTTGTATTTCCCAGGGAAACAGGTGGGACTTTCATCCAGAGTGTTTTATTTTTGAGGTCTATTCATCTGACCTTCCAGAGCTAAGTGGCTCCTGAAACTATAGCTGTTTTTGGCCCAGATTTGGCTGTGATCAAGCCCAGAATGTGGTGCAGCTTCAAGAAGATGATGTCAGAAGGTAGGGTGGGTTCTCTTCAGATCTTTTCATTTGAGGAGTTTTTCAAGGGTCGATGGGGACTGTAACTTCTTTGTGCGTTACTTCTTGAATTAGGAAAATGAGGAAAGTAATACTAATGATTGTACCTAACATTTACACAGTGCTCATTATGTTCCCAGGTACTGTTCTCAGCCTTTTACATGTATTTGCTCATTTCACCACGTAACTACCCTATGAGTCAGGGATTATCGCCTGCCTTATAGGGTTGCTCACATAAGTTCTTGTAACAGTGTTTGGCCAAGAATCATTGTGACATGCTGTTAGCTATTTGCATAGTTTATTAAAGGCAAATGCCGCAGAAAGGGACTGTACTTCACATCTGTTATTAGCTAACACCTTAGTGAGAATCAGAATGCAAGTTGAAGGGAGGAAGAATAAATATTCTTTAGATTTGTATAGGGCTTTATACTTTGAAGATTGCTTTCTCATATATAAATTGACTTGTAAAACTATTATTATTTCCATATGATATAAGGAATTTGACTCATGGTATATGAGGAACAAGATAATCAAGTTGAGGTCCAAATGCCTAGTTTCAAAGCCCTGGCTTTTTTACTTTTTTGGGTATGTGAGTTTTAAAATTTAAACTCAATTAGACAAGTATATCATTAGTTTCTGATGTATGTGATTTTTGATAGGTCATTTAACCACTTTGATTCTTGGTTTCCTTCATTTGTCAACTGGAAATAAGAAGTCTCCCCTCTTTCCTTCCTAGGAAAGAAAGAAAACGTAGATATATTGAATACCTACTATGTGTTTTTATTCTATCATCTTATTTGATCCCCTCAGTGTCCCTGCTCTATTGATCTTATCACCACTCTAATTTATTATGCTTCTGCCTACAGATGGTAATCATAACCATATTCAGAAGTAGCTAAGGCAGTAGCTATTGTCCCTGTCTCACTGTTGAAGAGACGGATCCTTGTCTAAAGATGCAAAGTGGTAGATGTTGGATAAAGACATAAGGATCATGATCTTTATGTCAGTGATGGATCTCTATATTGCCTCTCACTGCATTCTGGGTTTTTTTTGAGAATTATTGATCCCAACTTCCCCATTCTCTTAGCTACTATACATTTAAAAGTGGTGGCACAAAATATGGACTGTGAAGGAAACTACAGTCAGGATTTGCTGACCAATTTGCCAGCTATTCTGGCCTCTCTCATCTACTCTCCCTACCCAACCATTGACTCTTCTACTCACTATGGTTTCAGCTTCTTTTTCATGGTGAAGAAGCAGGGAGGACTGGGCAGGGTACTTCCTGAGCCAGCAAGTCTGTTTCCCTGCTGTAGGTTCTGCTATCCAGAGTATGAGGGACATTTAACAAAGGAAGTCCAAAATGAGTATCAGATCAATATATTTCTGGACACCCAAAATTATGAAGTTGATGCTATAGGAGCTTCAGTTGTGGCAGGAAGGTAGTAAATATCCTTTAAAGACATTAAGGGCCACAACGATTGTAAGCTTAATTCAGGATGGGTTTTAACAAAAGTATGAGTGGCTGCTTTCCACCTTTCTTTTCTTACCCTCTTCCAGCTTTGGGGGCCATTGCCCCTGTCCTCTGAGCTTCAAGCTGCTTAGTTCTGGTCCCTCCCCAAGTTGCAATTTCCAAAAGGTTTTGTCTTGTATCAGGTAGAATGTGTCCCTCTAAATATATCTTAAAAAGTCCTAATCCTCAGTAAGTGTGCACGTGACCTTATTTGGAGATAGGGTCTTTGCAACTTAAGATGAGGTCACACTGAATCTTATGACTGGTGTCTTTATAAGAGTAGAATTTGGACATACAGACAGAGACAGACACAAGGAAGAAGGCTATGTGATGATGGAGACTGGAGTGATGCACATGCAAGCTAAGGAATTCCAGAGATTTCTGGGAGTCACCAAAAGCCGGAAAGCAAAGCAATATCTTCCCCTAGAGACTTCAGAAAAAGCATGGCCCTGCAGACACCTTGATTTCAGACCCCTGACCCCCAGAACTGTGAGAAAATAAATTCTGGCTGTTTTAAGCCACTGAGGTTGTGGTAATTTGTTACTGCAACTTTAGGAAACTAATATGCCTTTTGTTGCCTAAACCAGATCTCTGACTTCACATACAGTCTGGAAAGCAATCTGCTTAGGCTAATTCATATGGAGATCTGTTTTCATCCTCACAGAGAGGTACCCCCACAATGATGCTGCTGAAATTTGTGGACTTTCAACCATTGTGACCAGTGAGATGGAGATGGTCAAGTCAAATAAAAGAAAGAGAATTTGGGTGTATCCTGAATATCTTACCACAGAGCTTGATTGCATGTTCTGTAGGTAGCTCCCCTTCCTTCTATCCAGAATCAAAATAATCCAGTGCTCCAGTGCCTTCCACTAATGGACCTAAGGCTTTTGTTTTTGGTTTTTTCTTTTGTTCTGTTTTGTTTTTGTTTTCCCATCTAGTCAATGAGGGGGTTACACTGTATGACCTAAAAGAGGGCTTTCAACCCTAACAGTTTATGCGTCTACAAAACAAAGTAAATAAGATTAGAGGAATAGTGAAAAGCAGATGTGCACATATGTCTTAGGATTCATACAGATTCAGAACAGTCTCCTGTACCTTCCATGACTCTATTTTCAGTACTCTCCAGTGACTTTCACTGTGCATAAGGATGAGTCAACTTTGGGAGCTGGTATTTGCTTTTGGAAATTGGGTTAGCAATTGGGCTGAGACCCTTCAGAGTCATCCAAACTCATAGCTGCTCCACATCCAATCATCTCAAAGGTGAATGATACATGTGGAAGAAACCTGTTCTGTATTCATAGTGACTCAAGAGTGTTGAGGAGGAACTTGAAGGATGTAGGTGTCCAGGAACTACTTTTATCTTGTCTGGGAATTCAAAGTGGTGGGTCTGTGGTCAGAAAGGCTTACCATTACTAGTTATATGACACTTGGACCAGTCACTTATCCTTTTTTAGCCTTGGTTTCCTTACTGTAAAATGTGCTGCTATCTCTTATAGAATAGCTGTGAAGACTGAATGAGATAGCATGCATAAATATCCTCAAAAAGATATTTGATACATACTAGGTATTCCATAGATATTTCACAGATGTTAGTTTCTTTACCCTTTTTCCATTTGGAGGTCAGAGTTTTGGAAAATAAAGAACTTGGGATGAAAACAGCTATGTTGCTAACAAAGGATAATTGAACTTAGCTAAGATGTCTTTCTGGCAAGAAAGTTTTTTTTTTTTTCCTGTCTCTCTGACTCTCTCTCTTATTCTCTCTCTTTCACACATACACACACACTTTTTAAAGTATTTTATTATATGCTTTAATATATGTGCATTATCTCATTTTCTCATCTTAACAACAATGCAAGGTAGGTATTATTACTATTCTTTTCATGCAGATGAGGGAACTGAGACTCAGAGAGATGGAATCATTTGTCCCAGGTCTCACACTGAATAAAGGTTAAAGCCTATAACAAATGCAGAATCCTTACTCCTTCTATCCCAATACAAACCAAACACACATACACACAAAAAATGCCTAAGAAAGGAGAAACAAACAGATTTTTTTAAATTTTTTAAATTAATTTTATCTTTTTATTGAGATATGAATGACATGACATTATATTAGTTTCAGGAATACAATGTAATAGTTTGATATTTGTATGTATACATATTGTATATATGATAATTGTATATATTTAACTTATCTATAAGTTATCTATAACATATATACAACTTAATTTAAGTTATCTTAAATGTTATCTGTAACATATATACAACTTAATTTTTATATTTATATAAATTTATATTTATATATAATATATAACTGAAATATATTTCCATCAGTCCAGTTAACATCTGCCATCAAACATAGTTACATCATACATCATACATACATAGTTACAAATTTTTTTTTCTGATGAGAATTTTCAAGTTCCACTCTCCTAGCCACTTTCTATCTACAGATTTTTTTTTTTTAATACTTACAGTAAGAGTAGTGTTTTAGTGTCCTGGAGGCTGAAAATGTCATAGAAACACTTGTAATAATACCTAATGTGAATTTCAAATACTTTAAACATTGAGCATTTATTTTCAAAACACTCTTTAAATACATTTTTAAAAAATCAAGCAATGTGATCTCCCCAGTTTTGTTTTTCTTTTCCAACATTTCCTTAGCAATTCAGGGTTTTTTCTGGTTCCATACAAATTTTAGGATTGTTTGTTCCAGTCCTTTGAAAAATACCAGTGGAATTTAGATCAGGATGGCATTGAAAGTATAGATTGCTCCGGGCGGTATAGATGTTTTAACAATGTTTATTATTCCGATCCATGAGCATGAAATACTTTTCCATATTTTTGTGTCTTCTTCAACTTCTTTCATGAGTGTTCTGTAGTTCTTCAAGTACATATCCTTTACCTCTCTGGTTAGGTTTATTCCAAGGTAGCTTATGGTTCTTGGTGCAATAGTAAATGGAATCGATTCTCTAATTTCCCTTTCTGTGTTTTCATTGTTAGTGTATAAGAAAGCAACTGATTTCTGTGCATTGATTTTGTATCCTGCCACATTACTGAATTGCTGTATGAGTTCTAGTAGTTTGGGAGTGGAGTCTTTTGGACTTTCCATATAAAGGATCATGTCATCTGCGAAGAGAGAGAGTTTGACTTTTTCTTTGCCAATTTGAATATCTTTATTTCTTTTTGTTGTCTTTTTTCTGTTGCTAGGACTTCTGGTATGGAGGGGGAGATGAACCACAAGAGACTGTGGACTTTGAGAAACAAACTGAGGGTTTTGGAGGTGAAGGTGGTGGGGGTTAGGTGAGCCTGGTGGTGGGTATTAAGGAGGCACATATGGCATTGAGCACTGGGTGTGCTACATAAACAATGAATCTTGGAACACTGAAAAAAATAAAATTAAATTAAAAAATAAATACATAAAAAAGAAAAAAAAAATACATTAAAAAGCTTTTCTTTTGCATGGGATGAAGAATTACTGCATTTAAAGTGCTATCTTGGGGGGCGCCTGGGTGGCTCAGTGGGTTAGAGCCTCTGCCTTCGGCTCAGGTCATGATCTCAGGGTCCTGGGGTTGAGCCCTGCATCCAGCTCTCTGCTCAGCAGGGAGCCTGCTTCCTCCTCCCTCTCTCTGCCTGCCTCTCTGTCTACTTGTGATCTCTGTATGTCAAATAAATAAATAAAATCTTTTAAAAAAGCGCTATCTTATGAAGTTTTCTTATTTCAATTCTAGCATAGTTAACATACAGTGCTATACTAGCTTCAGGTATACAATATAGTGATTCAACAATTCTATACATCATTACACAGTGCTTATCATGATAAGTGTACTCTTAATCTCCTTCACCTATTTCACCCATCCCCCTTTCTTCCTCTCTTATATGCTTTATTTTAAATGAGTACTCTCAGTTAAAGTTATTTTTCTCAACAAAAACATTTTTCACTTGAAGCATATTTCAGAATACACGGTTCCAAAAGATATATATAAAACATCCTATCCAAGAAAAAGAGAATACACATTCTTCAATACACCCAGAAGAATCCCCTGGTTAAATCACATAAAAAGAGACTTAACAAATATTACAAATTTAAGAAAACTGAAATCATATTTCCAACCATAATGGTATAAAATTAAAGATCAAGAATAAAACAAAGCTGGAAAATCTGTAGTATAAATATTAAATAATTAATATGTAAATATTAACACACCACTGCACAAGAAATCAGCCACATAACAAATCAAATGTCAAATCAAAATATGTCTCAAAACAAAAGAAAAAGAAAACACAATATTTCAAAACCTATGGGATGCAGCAAAAGCAGATGTTAGAATGTAATTTATACTGTAAACGTTTATATTAAAAAATGGTTCAAAAAACAATTTACCATTATACCACAGGGAACTAGAAAAAGTAACTTAGCTGTAATTTAGTAGAGGAAAGAAGTAATGAAGAAGAATCAGAAATAGAGAACAGAATCAGCAATAGCATAACATTGAAAGTAGTTACCTGTTTTTCAAAAAAAAATGAATAAACAAAATTGGCAATGCTTTAACTGCATTGACTAAGAAAAAAAAAGAGAGAAGACTCAAAATCAAAGTGAAAAATAGAAAACAATACAGCAGATAACCACAGAAATATAGTGTGATAACATTACTATATACTGACAGATCAGATAACTTAGGGGGAAAAAACGGACAATTTCTAAAAACACACAAGTTGGGGTGCCTGGGTGGCTCAGCGGGTTAAGCCTCTTCCCAAAGCTCAGGTCATGATCTCAGAGTCCTGGGGTCAAGTCCCACATCAGGCTCTCTGCTCAGCGGGGAACCTGCTTCTCCCTCTCTCTCTGCCTACATGTGATCTCTGTCTGTCAAATAAATAAATAAAATCTTTAAAAAAAACACAAATTATCAAGATTTAATCATGAATCTTGAATTCAAGAAACAGGAAATCTTCTTAGACCAATAACAATAAGGAAAGTTAAATTATGAATCAAAAATCTCCCAGCACAGAAAAGTCCAAGATCACATGATTTCCTTGGTGAATTCTCCCTCCTTAATACCTGTCACCAGGCTAGCCCATCCCCCCGAAAACTCTCAGTTTGTTTCCCAAAATTCATAGTATTTCATGTTTCATCTCCTCTTCTGATTCATCCCCTTCATTTTTCCCTTCCTTCTCCTAATATTCTTGATGCTATTCCTTATGTTTCACAAATAAGGGAAGCCATAAGATAATTGACTTTATCTGCTTGACTTATTTCACTCAGCATAATCTCCTCCAGTTTCATCCATGTTAATGCAAAAGTTGGGTATTCATCCTTTTTTGATGGCTGAGTAATATTCCATTGCATAGATGGACCACATCCTCTTTATCCATTCATCTGTTGAAGGGAATCTCAGCTATTTCCACAATTTGGCATTGTGGACATTGCTGCTATGAACACTGGGGTGCGTGTGGCCTTTCTTTTCACTACATCTGTATCTTTGGGGTAAATATCCAGTAGTGCAATTGCTGGATCATAGGATGCTACCCTTTCTTTAAATCAGTTGCCTGATTTTCATTTTCTCCACTGCTTTATGTCTTTTAGGCTTTTGGTAGTTGGATCTTTGCTTGCATTTGTTGATGATACATGGTAACCCTACCTGGATTTGGGAACTGGACCAGATGATATTTTAAATTCCAAAGCTCTGCTCTTTAAGCCAAGTGTCAGCCCACTTTCTGTCTCCATTAACTAAACTTAATTGGTTTTCTTGCAGACTTTCCTTCCATCAGCTGAACCATCATGAAGGACTTCACCCCTCAAAACCCTCTTGGAGAAATGCCACTCTCTGTGCATCTTGCAGAGGATCCTCATGGAGCTGGATCACGTGAGCTTGAGGAGAACCAGGAAGCTTTGCACAGGTGTGCTTTTTATGTCCTGGTTTCTGTTACAGGACAGGACAAGCAGTCCTTATGCATAGACAAGCTGTCTTGAAATTTACCTTCCTTCCTCATCACTCCCCCATCAAACAGTGCTCTTCCTCAATGGTACCTGAAAATCCACCATTAACAATGCCTTAGTATAGACTTTTTCTCTTCATGCTCTTCTATTAAAATGTGAATGTCCTTATTTTGGGAGACCTTTAACTCAATGCATTCAAATATACCATCTTCCTAAAGCCTATTTCCCCCAGTCGCTCTGTACCTAACACTTTCCAGGTCTCATAAGATCCAGTTACTTCAGCGTGCCTGTGTGGCTCAGTGGGTTAAGCCTCTGCCTTCAGCTCAGGTCATGATCCTGGGGTCCTGGGATTGAGCCCCACATTTGGCTCTCTGCTCAGCAGGGAACCTGTTTCCCCCTCCCCCTCTGCCTGCTTCTCTGCCTACTTGTGATCTCTCTCTCTCTCTGTGTCAAATAAATAAATAAAACTTTTTAAAAAAATCCAGTTACATCCTCCACACTTTTCTCAACACTCTTTTATACATACTCTTGACCTCAAAGGAACCAGTCCTGTAGTCCCCAGGCCCCATGGGATCATCCTAGCCCTGCATCTCTTGCATCTTGCCTAGACTTACTCTTTGTGGATCCATGGTCTTTCCTCTCCTCCACTGACCACTGACCATGGAAATCCCCTCAAGGTTCAAGGCAGCTTCATTTCACCCACTCAAAACCTAGAGGCTTCCCTGGTCTTAAATGTTGGAATGAACAAACCTTGGTTCCATTTAAACTCACCTGTACTGGAATTGCCAACCACCTCCTTCCCCCCAGATATACTAGGTGGTGGACACAAACCAAGTCATCAAATCAGCAGCAGATGCTGGTCCTGTTTTGAAAGTCCTCTGCCTTGGGAATAAGGCACTTTCTTACAACTCCTGGGGAGGTTGGGACAGTAGTGCAATTCAGGTTTTCTGGTAACAGTTTTTCCTCTCCTCCCTCCTTCTTAGGAAGTGATCCCAACCACTGGAAGTTTAGAAGTGTGTGTGTGTGTGTGTGTGTGTGTGTGTGTGTGTGTGTGTTTAAGCAGCCATTAACCACTTCACTACCAGTGTATCAAAGTGCACCCCTCTCCCCACTAGCCCTCTGATTGTCAGGAACAGATGACAGCCCCTTCGGGAAATGTCTGGCAAAGCTAGTGTTAATACCTACCTTGTGGAAATATTCTGAGGTTATTTATAAATAACCCCATGGGTGGGAAAATGTACCCCTGAGATTGGCACAGATCCTGACATCACCTTAGCAGCCACTCTCACCTCTGGGATATAAGTAGCTCTCACATTGTGGCTCTGCTTCTCAAGGTCCCAAACAGACACTTGGGTTAAAGATATCACTAGGAAGGAGAATGACATCAGGATCCCATTTCAGAAGCCAGTTGTCATTTATCTCTTCTTATATCCCTGACCCTGCTGGCAAGGGGATCCAAAGATCCCATTCCCATTATGTTTAGTAACTTTTTTTTTACCTCTATCTTGCTCAGATTCTGAAAGATTCAGCTTGTTTTCTGGTGCTCAGTCTCTGTCCTTCCGTCTTCCTCCACATATACACATACTAGTCCCTCCCTCTCAGCTTTTAACCCGAAGGTTCCCAGGACAAACCAGTACAGTAGAAATAGGATCAACTTTGAGTTGGATAGACCCAGGTTCAAATTCCTATTCTTCCACCTTGGCAAGTTGCATAACCTCTCTAAGCCTATTTGTCCACCTGAAGAATGAGATGTTGGATAACATTTGCATGGTATCATTGTGAGTATTGAATGATATAGAGTCTATAAATGTCTATGCCACAGTTCCTGGAATGCAGGGGTGCTCAGTAATGAGATATTCCTTCTCACCACTGCCTTTTACCAATTCTATGTGCCCAAGGACTTACCCAAACATACACATATGCACTATCATGGGGTTCAACCTGAATTTGCCCTAGCACATGAACTACTTGTTCTCATTATTCACTCATTCACTCAACAAACATTTATTGAGAAGAATCAGAAAGGTTTGCCTTCTGATAACCTGCTGTGCTGGAAAGGGCAAAAGTTTTGAAGTCAAACATACCTGGATTTGAATTTTGGCTCTTTCATTTACTAACTGTGTGACCTGGAATAAGTCATTTTATCACTTTGAGACTAAGTTTTGTTATCTGCAATTATTACGGTAGTAATTTGAACCTTATAGGGAATATTTTAAGGCTCAAAAGAGCTTAAAAAAACCCATAAAAATATGTTATCAGCTCTGCATTGTTATACTACTAGATGGGAATGATAATAGCAATAACAGTAAACCAGTTAGAGATAGGAAATATGTCTTATACCAATCCAAGCCCATTAAATAGTTGATAATCTATAAATATCTGTTGATGCCAATGTCAGAGCTCAGGATTTACTTTCCAAATTAAGTGGAGGTATTCTTCTACTTGAAAGGATCAGAATCCTATATGCAGCCCCACTACAGGCATATCGATGGGTGCATAGCTCTCTACATAATGGTGAGCTCTGTTCAAACCACTTGAAGATTGACTATCTAAGAGGCCTATTTTGGCAGTGACATTCAGATCATTCCCCACTGATGCCCTGTCCCTCCCAGTAGGAGTTGGTGTTAATCTAAAGGGTACAGCTGGACAAACCTAACACCACTTGAATGAATGGTCCTGGAGTAGATAGAAGCAATCTTATGCAAGACACTGGCTTCTGAGCAGATAAGAAGACACTGATATATCTTTACCAATTATTTGAGTATTTCTGTAGTGATGGTATCATTTAGCCAAGTTTGATATTTGAACCTGGTTGTCAGAAGACCCGTGTCCTCTTGTTGGGCTTCTGTATATAATTGTGTGTGGTCGATTTTAATTATTCTCCTTCTGTGAGCCTCACTAAACTCATCTTGGAATTGGGGGCAGTGTTGTTTGGCTGTTCTGAGATTTCACAGATTTCTGTTCTCGGATTTCACTTCCTAATTGGGTCTGATTGGGTACTTGGTTTCTCCTTTTACTCCTTCCTATCTTCCTTCCTTCCTCTTTTCTTCTCTCTTTTCTTTTCCTTTCTATCCTTTCCTTTCCTTTCTTTTCTTTTCTTTTATTTATTTATTTTTTTTTTGGACACATCCACTACTCACATTTACTCTTAGCAAGTGAGTTTACAGAAAGGCATGAAAATTTACAACTGTTTATGTCACTCTCTGTAAGTGTTCAGAGAGACAAGAAATTAGATCTAATGGTGGAAACAAAGTTTTGACAATATGTTTTAATTAACTAAGCCCTCCATACCACATAAGACTTCAAGTACTAAAGAATTGTGCAGACCTGGAATTCTTACTTTGTAATTCCAGACAAGAGCCTGAGGTTCCTCCTTTCCCAATATACTCCCTGAACAATGTAATAGATTTTTTATTGACTAATTTCAACCCAGTTTTTCCCCACCACTGGCTTCATGTGAATATAATCTTCCCTTCTATTCTCCAATCACTTCAGTCCTGGTGGTTCTGAAATACAGGCCAGGGTGACCAGCAGTCAGCCCTCTCTAAAAGGAGCTGAAGTCTGGACTCAACCTAAGGGGTATTCTCTCACCATTGGTAATTTGGACTAGGACCCCAAGACACTAGAAACCTGCAGGAAAATTGGTGGGTACTGGAAGCCCCAGGGACCAAGGAACAAGCAAGTTAATAAAGTAAGACCTCTTTCTTAGTTCCATTAGAACTTGTCAGGCTTCTAGAACCATTTATTTGCTCTAAGCTTTCCTTTTTCTAGACATACTACAACTGTTGGAATTTCCAACATGAGGAATGGAAACAATTTTAAAAATGGGTTTCTGGACTATGTTATAGCTCTGTAAAAGTTGGAAGCATTAACCTTTTTTCCCTGAAGTTAAGTTTTCTGAAATAAATTGGTGAGTTTTTGTGGCTTCCAAGCAGCCTACTGCTGCTGTTGTCTTTGGCTGCCTTTCCCATGGCAGATGGGGGAGGTGTAAGATTTGAAACCCTGGGTACCTTGGTTTGCTTTTATTACATTTTTTCTGTTATCATCTTCAGTACTAACCAGTGACATATTTATGGGCATTTCCTTGGAGAAAATGTTTTTTATAAATGCAGATATAATAGCTGGTGTTTAATAATACACTATATGTTAATTAATTGAATTTAAATAAGATAAAAGAACAAAGGTTCACATAAATACTCAACAGACATGGATATAAAGGTAAAGAAGCCTGCAAACACTGTATTCCTAGTTTCCGAGGTAGAGTTCAGGGATTCATCAGTTGCATATAATGCCCAGTGCTTATTACATCACATGTCCTCCTTAATGTCCATCACTCAGTTACCCCATCCCCCACCCACCTCTCCTCGAACAACCCTGTTTGTTTCCTATTGTTTTTTTAATTTTTTTTTATTCTATGTTTTCAGTGTTTCAAGATTCATTGTTCATGCACCACACCCAGTGCTCCATGCAATACATGCCTTCCATTAAGGGCATGTACCCACCACCAGGCTCACCCATCCTGCCATCCCCCTCCCTTCCAAAATCCTCAGTTTGTTTCCTATTAAGAAATTCTTATGGTTTGTCTCTCTATCTGATTTGCTCTTATGTTATTTTCCCCTTCCCCTTATGTTCATCTGTTTTGTTTCTTAAACTGCACACGTGAGTGAAATAATATAATTGTCTTTCTCTGATTGACTTATTTCACTAAGCATAATACCCTCTAGTTCATCCATATCATTCTAAATGATAAGATTTCATTTTTGATGGCTGAATAATATTCCATATCACATCTTCTTTTTCTAGTTTGGCCATCAACATTTTTCACTGAACTGGAACAAATAATACTAAAATTTGTGTGGAATTATGTGAACATTTGTAAGTGTAGCTTTCTTGCTGTATCTCTGGGCATGTGGATGCCTGTCCACATATGCCTATATATGCATTTTAGCCCATCTACATGCCTGTTAAACTACTTCTTTGATGCATTACAAGTGTCCCTGAGCATCATGACCATGACTACAATATGTTTTATTTTTTAACTTAATTCTCTGTGTGTGCCTGTGTTTGTGTACACACACACACACACACACACACACACACTAACTTATTTTGTCTGGGTATATCTTTGGGTGTTTTAACATCTGGTGCTTTTTTCCATATGTTTGAATCTAGTGAGCTTGTCCATTTGCAAATTTTGCTTGAGGGTGTGTACAAATACCTGCCTTCCAGTGTGTCTTTTTATCTTCATAAGACCGTCTATCCGGAGCAAATGTGTTTGGACATATAAGGGTATAGCTCTATGGAAAAACCTTGGTGAGTGATGAAAGCTGAGAATGTAACCCCCAGAGATATCTGGCCTAATAGCTTAGCTTTCCCAACTACCACTCACCCTCTTGAATGTTGCTACTCAGAAATGGGTTTGTAGTCATAGCAGTTCAAGCTTGTTTCATGACAGCTACCACTTATAAATTCTTGGCCAGGGAGATGTGTTATGAAGTTGAGTTACTTTGTTTTGTTTTCAGTTTGAGAGTTGACCTGATTCCCCATTCCATATTTCAACTTTGGGAAGATTGTAGGATATTTGTAGTAGGTCTTAAAGAAAATAAATCTAGTCATATTCTGCCTCTACCTCCCCCACCATCTGGTGTTTTCTCTATGGCTCCAGCTTGACTGGCCTTGACCTTGGAAGACTGAGAATAAGCTGATGGTCTCAGACATGAAAAAAAAAAAGTGCTATGATGCTGACAAGTTAGGAAGCTCTGATGGGGATATGCTGGAGACAAGACCAGTACCCAGGCCCCCATTTTCTGAAAGAAAAATGTTGTTGGCTTCCATTCAGTGTATTTCATTTTCTCTTCTTCAACCTTCATGTGTCACCTGTCAAAAAGCCAGCCAAACTTTCTCTGAGAAGTTAAGCCATATACATACATTACTGGAGACTTGTACCCTGGTAGGCCAAGGCAGGTATTGCTGTCCTTACTTGACAAAGGCAGAGAATACCTTAGAGAAGTTTTAAAAAACTTGGTTAAAGTCATCTAGCTAACTATTGACAAAACCAGAATTGGAACTTGGGTGTCTTGATTAACAGGTCTGTGCTCTTTTTATTACATCTACCTGGATTATCTTCATGGCCTTGGATTTTAAAGTTCATTTTTTTGGAGAATACAGACAATTTTTGGTGAGCTTTATAACTATATAATCCATATATAATAAAATTCACCAGGTTTAAGTCTACAATTTGTTATGTTTTGACAAATATGTATAGTCATGTAACCACCAAAACCATCATGATATAGAAACATATTCATCACCCTAAAAAGTTTCCCCATGATTATTTATAAAAGCCCTATCTCTCCACCCTCCTGGCAACCACTAATCTTCTATCTCTATAATTTTACCAGAATGTTAAAACCGAATGGGAGGAAATCAGAGAGGGAGACAAACCATGAGAGACTCGAGGAAAGAAAGTGAGGGTTACAGAAGGGAAGTGGGGGATGGGATAACCAAATGATGGGCTTCAAAGAGGGTATGTGTAGAGATGAGCACTGAGTGTAATGCCATTCCAATCAAAATTCCACCGGTATTCTTCAAAGAGCTGGAGCAAATAATCCAAAAATTTGTATGGAACCAGAAGAGACCCCGAATCGCTAAGGAAATGTTGAAAAACAAAAATAAAACTGGGGCATCACGTTACCTGATTTCAAGCTTGACTACAAAGCTGTGATCACCAAGACAGCATGGTACTGGCATAAAAACAGACACATAGACCAGTGGAACAGAGTAGAGAGCCCAGATATGGACCCTCAACTCTATGGTCAGTTAATCTTCGACAAAACAGGAAAATATGCAGTGGAAAAAAGACAGTCTCTTCAATAAATGGTGCTGGGAAAACTGGGCAGCTATATGTAGAAGAATGAAACTCGACCATTCTCTTATACTGTACACAAAGATAAACTCAAAATGGATAAAAGACCTCAGTGTGAGACAGGAATCCATCAGAATCCTAGAGGAGAACATAGGCAGTACTCTCTTTGATATCAGCCACAGCAACTTCTTTCAAGATATGTCTCTAAAGGCAAAAGAAACAAAATCCAAAATAAAATTTTGGGACTTCATCAAAATCAAAAGCTTCTGCACAGCAAAGGAAACAGTCAAGAAAACAAAGAGGCAACCCACAGAATGGGAGAAGATATTTGCAAGTGACAGTACAGACAAAAGGTTGATATCCAGGATCTATAAAGAACTCCTCAAAGTCAACACACACAAAACAGATAATCATATCAAAAAATGGGCAGAAGATATGAACAGACACTTCTCCAATGAAGACATACAAATGGCTATCAGACACATGAAAAAATGTTCATCACTTTGTATACAAAGATAAACTCGAAATGGATAAAAAACCTCAATATGAGGCAGGAATCCATCAAAATCTTAGAGGAGAATGTAGTCAGTAACCCCTTTGACATCAGTCACAGCATCTTCTTTCAAGACATGTCTCCAAAGGTAACGGAAACAAAGGGAAATTCAGGGAAACATCAGGGAAATTCAAATCCAAACCACATTGAGATACCACCTGACACCAGTTAGAATGGCCAAAATTATCAAGACAGGAAACAACATGTGCTGGAGAGGATGTGGAGAAAGGGGAACCCTCTTACACTGTTGGTGGGAATGTAAGTTGGTGCAGCCACTTTGGAAAACAGTGTGGAGATTCCTTAAGAAAGTAAAAATAGAGCTATCCTACAACCCTTCAATTGCACTACTGGGTATTTACCCCAAAGATACAGATGTAGTGAAATGAAGGGTCATCTGTACCCCAATGTTCATAGCAGCAATGGCCACAGTCACCAAACTGTGGAAAGAACCAAGATGCCCCTCAACGGACAAATGGATAAGGAAGATGTGGTCCATATACACTATGGAGTATTATGCCTCCATCAGAAAGGATGAATACCCAACTTTTGTAGCAACATGGACAGGACTGGAAGAGATTATGCTGAGTGAAATAAGTCAAGCAGAGAGAGTCAATTATCATATGGTTTCACTTATTTGTGGAGCATAACAAATAGCATGGAGGACAAGGGGAGTTAGAGAGGAGAAGGGAGTTGAGGGAAATTGGAAGGGGAGGTGAACCAGAGAGACTATGGACTCTGAAAAACAATCTGAGGGGTTTGAAGGGGTGGGGGGTGGGAGTTTGGGGGAACCAGGTGGTGGGTATTAGAGAGGGCACGGATTGCATGGAGCGCTGGGTGTGGTGCAAAAACAAGGAATACTGTTATGCTGAAAATTATATATATACATATATAAAGAAGACAAAGTAATTGAAAGTAATGAAGCGAGCAAAAGAGAGAAAGAAGAATTATGTAACAAAACAATACATTTAGGGAACTCAGTGACTCCATCAAAAGTAATAAAATTCATATTATAGGAGTCCAAGAAAAAGAAGAAAGAGCAAAGTGGGGTAGAAAATTCATTTGAGGAAATAATAGCTAAAAGCTTCCTTAATCTGGGAAATAAAAAGACATCAAGATCCAGGATGCACAGAGAACTCCCATCAAAATCCACAAAAGCAGGCCAAAGCCATAACATATTGTAATTAAATTGGTAAAATATAGTGATATAGGAAAATAAAAAGCCTTTAAAGAAGCAAGACAAAAGGACCCCTTACCTTACAAGGGAAAAAAAAAATAAGGTTAACTGGAGATCTCCTAAAAGAAATCCAAAAGGCCAGAAGGGAAACGTGTGATACAGTCAACATGCTGAAATGGAAAAATCTGTAGCTAAGAATGCTTTATCCAGCAAGGCTACCATTCATAATAGAAAGAAAGAGAAGTTTCCCAGACTAAAACCAAACAAACAAACAAACAAAAACTAAAGGAGTTTATGACCACTAAACTAGCCCTGCAAGAAATATTAAAGGAGACTCTGAATGGAAAACAGACACCAAAAGTGAAATGTCAAGAAAGGATCAGAGAAACTTTCTGGAAACGACAAAACAACTAATAAAATGGCAATAAATAAGTATTTCTCAATAATTAATTTGAATGTGGCCAACAGACATATGAAATAGTGTTCAACATCACTCACCATCAGGGAAATACAAACCAAAACCACAGTAAGATACGACCTCACACCAGTCGGAATGGCTAAAATTAACAAGTCAGGAAATGACAGGTGTTGGCGAGGATGCAGAGAAAGAGGAATCCTCCTACATTGTTGGTGGGAATGCAAGCTGGTGCAGCCACTTTGGAAAACAGTGTGGAGAGTCCTCAAAAAGTTGAAAATAGAGCCACCCTATGCCCCAGCAATTGCACTACTGGGTATTTACCCTAAAGATACAAATGTAGTGATCCTAAGGGGCACATGCACCCCAAAGTATATAGCAGCCGTCTCCACAATAGTCAAACTGTGGAAAGAGCCGAGATGCCCTTCAACAGATGAATGGATAAAGAAGATGTGGTGCATATATACAATGGAATATTACTCAGCCATCAGAAAAGATGAATACCCAACTTTTGCATCAACATGGATGGAACTGGAGGAGATTATGCTGAAGCACAGAAGCACAGAAATTCAAATATCTTATGGCTTCACTTGTGGAACATAAGGAATAACACAGTAAGTTATTTCAAGACACAGAACAACTTCAAAGGCCAGGGAAACAAAAGCAAATATGAACTTTTGGGATTTCACAAGATAAAAAGCTTCTGCACAGCAAAGGAAACAGTCAACAAAACAGAGGCAACCCATGGAATGGGAGAAGATATTTGCAAATGACATTACAGATAAAGGGCTGATATTCAAGATCTGTAAAGACCTTCTCAAATTTAGCACTCAAAAAATGAATAACCCAGTCAAAAAAATGGGCAGAAGACTTGAGGAAACACTTCTCCAATGAAGACATACAAATGGCTAACAAACACATGAAAAAAATGTTCAACATCATGAGCCATCAGGGAAATACAAATCAAAACCACAATGATATAACACCTTACAGCAGTTAGAATGGCAAAAATTAACAAGACAGAAAACAAACAATGTTGGAGAGGATGTGGAGAAAGGGGAACCCTCACACTTTTGGTGAGAATGAAAGCTTGTGCAGCCACTCTGGAAAACAGTGTGGAGGTTAAGATGTTAAGAACCCTATGACTCAGCAATTGCACTATTAGGTATTTAACCCAATGATACAGATGTAGTGAAAAGAGGCACATGCACTTCAATGTTCATAGTAGCTATGTCCACAATAGTCAAAGAGTCAAAGGAGCCGAAATGCCCTTCAACAGATGAATGGATAAAAAGATGTGGTATATATACACAATGCAATATTACTCAGCCATCAGAAATGATGAATACCCACCAGTTGTATTGACATGGGAGGAATTTGAGAGGATTATGTTAAGTGAAGTAAACCAAGCAGAGAAAGACAATTACCATATGGTTTCACTCATATGTGGAACATAAGCAATTGCACAGAGGACCATAGGGGAAGGGAAGGAAATCCAAAGGGGGAGAAATCAGAGAGGTAGATGAACCATGAGAGACTATGGACTCTGAGAAACAGTCTGGAGGTTTCAGAGGGGAGGATGGTGGGTGGAGGGGGTAACAGGGTATTGGGTATTTAGGAGGGCACATGTGTGATGAGTACTGGGTTTTATACTTAACTAATGAATCACTGAACACTACTTCAAAAACTAATTATGTACTGCACAGTGGCTAACTGAACACAATTAATTAATTAATTAATTAGTAATAAAAAATTCCAAACAAACAATTCCAAGACCAGATGGTTTCACAGGCAAATTCTACCAAACATTTAAAGAAGAGTTCAAACCTATTCTTCTCAAATTATTTAACAAAATAGAGCAGGTGGAATAACTTCCAAATTCATTATATGAGGTCAGCATTACCCTGGTACCAAAAGCAGGTAAATACTCCTCTAAAAAAAGGGGTGGGGAGGCAAGTGCAGGCCAATATCCCTGATGAGGATAGGTGCAAAAATTCTCAGTAAAATACTAGCAAGCTGAATTCAATGATACATTACAAAATTCAGGCACCATGATCACATAGAATTTATTACTTGGTTGCAAGGGTGGTTCAGTATTTGCAAATCAATGAATGTGATGCACCATACTAATAGAAGAAAGGATAAGGACCATATTGATCAAAAATAATAAAAAATTAAAAGAAGAATCATATGATCACTTCAACAGATGCAGGAAAAGCATTTGACAAAGTACGATGTCCATTCATGATAAAATCCCTCAACACATTTTATCTGTTGATAAAAGGTAGGTAGAGGAATCAGGTAGTTAGAGGAAACTACCTGAAGACAATAAAGGCCATATATGAAAAAAAAAAAAAAACTAATATCATCCTCAATTGGGAAGAACTGAGGGTTTTTCCTCTATGGTCAGGAAAAACACAGGGCTGTCCACTCTCACCACTGTTATTCAACATAATATTGGATGTCCTAGTCACAACAATCAGACAACAAAAAGAAGTTAAAAATCATTCAGACTGGCAAGAAAGAAGTCATACTTTCACTATTTGCAGATGACATGATACTCTATATAGACAGCATGAAAAACTCTACCCAAAAACTGCTAGAAGTGATAAGTGAATTCAGTAACATTGCATGATACAAAATCAATGTACACAAATCTGTTGCATTTGTATACACCAATAATGAAGCAGCAGAAAGAGAAAACAAGGATTAATTCCATTTAAAATTATAACAAAATCCATAAGATACTTAAGAATAAACCTAACCAATGGGGCGCCTGGGTGGCTCAGTGGGTTAAAGCCTCTGCCTTTGGCTCAGGTCATGATCCCAGGGTCCTGGGATCGAGCCCCACATCGGGCTCTCTGCTCAGCAGGGAGCCTGCTTCCTCCTCTCTCTCCCTCTGCCTCTCTCTCTGCCTACTTGTGATCTATATGTGTCAAATAAATAAATAAAAACTTTAAATAAAAAGAATAAACCTAACCAAAGAGGTAAAAGATGTGTACTTTGACAACTATAATACACTGATGAAAGAAACTGAAGATGACAAAAAGAAATGGAAAGATATTCCATGTTCACGGATTGGAAGAATAAATATTGTTAAAATGTGTATGCTACCCAAAGCAATCTACATGTTTAATGTAATCCTTATCAAAATAGCACCAGCATTTTTCATGGAGCTACAACAAGCAATCTTTTTTTTTAAAAGATTTTATTTATACATTTGTTGGGAGGAGAGAGAGAGAGAGAGAGCACAAGCAGAGAGAACAGCAGGCAGAGGAAGAGCAGGTCCCCAGCGGAGCAAGGAGCCCGATGCGGGACTTGGTCCCAGGACCCCGGGATCATGACCCAAGCTGAAGGCAGATGCTTAACCGACTGAGCCACCGAGGTGTCCCTACAACAAACAATCTTAAAATGTGTTTGGAACAACAAAAGTCCTCTAATAGCCAAAGCAACCTTGAGAAAGAAATGCAAAGCTGGAAGCATCACAATTCAGACTTCAAGTTATATTATGAACCTCTAGTGACAAAGACAGTATGGTACTGACAGAAAAACAGACACATAGATCAATGGAACAGAGTAGAAAACCCAGTAATGAACCCATAACTCTATGGTCAATTAAATTTCAACAGAGAAGGCATGAATATCCAACAGGAAAAAGTCTCTTCAACAAATGGTTTTGGGAAAACTGGATTTCAACATGCAGAAAAATGAAACTGGACCACTTTCTTACATCATACACAAAAATAAATTTAATATAGATAAAAGACGTAATTGTCTGAAACCATCCAAATCCAGCAGTAACTTATTTGACATTGGCCACAGCACATCTTTCTAGATATGTCTCCTTGTTGCAAGGAAACAAAACTAAAAGTAAACTACTTCAGAATAAAAAGCTTCTGCCCAGTGAAGGAAACAATCAACAAAACTCAAAGGCAACCTACTGAATGGGAGAAGATATTTGCAAAGTGATATATCTGATAAAGGATTAGTATCCAAAATATATAAGGAACTTATAAAACTCAACACCCCCCCAAAATGAATAATCTAATTTAAAAACGGGCAGAAGATGCAGACATATTTTTTCCAAAGAAGACATACAAATGGCTAACAGACACATGAAAATATGCTCAATATCTCTGATCATCAAGGAAATGACAATCAAAAGTACAATGAGATAGCATCTCAAGTTTGTCAGAGTGGCTAAAATCAACACCAGAAGAAACCACAGGTGTTGGCAAGGACTGGAGAAAGAGGAAACTTCTTGTGGAGTTGGTGGGAATGCAAACTGGTGTAACCTCTCTGGAAAATAGTATGGAGGTTCCTCAAAAAGTTTAAAATAGAACTACCTTATGTTGTGAATTGTGTAAGACTGATGAATCACACACTTGTACCCCGAAACAAATAATACATTATATGTTAATAATAAATAAATAAATTAATACATAAATAATAAATAAAGAACTACCCTACTATACAACAATTCCAACACCAAGTATTTTACCCAAAAATACAAAAACACTAATTCAAGGGGATGCATGCACCTGATGTTTGTAGCAGCATTATTACCTTAGCCAAATTATAGAAAGAGCCCAAGTATCCACTGACTCATGAAGAATGTAAGTGTTTGTATATGTGTACAATGGAACATTATTCAGCCATAAAACAGAATGAAACCTTGTCATTTGTAAAGACTTGGATGGAGTATTATGCTAGGTGAAAAAAGTCAGTCAGAGAAAGACAAATAACATATGATTTCATTCATGTGTGGGACGTAAGAAACCAAACAAATGAAGAAAGGAAAAGAGAGAGAGGGGCTAACCAAGAAAGAGACTCTTAAACATAGAGAACAAACATGGTTACCAGAGGAGAAGTTGATGGGGGGATGGATTGTATAGATGATGGGGATTAAGGAGTATTCTCACTGTGAAGAGCACTGGGTGTTGTATGGAAGTGCTGAATCACTACAGTGTACACCTGAAACTAATATTACACTTTATGTTAACCAGCTGGCATTTAAATAAAAGCTGAAGGAAAAAAAAGAACACCTACTCTGGGATTCAGAATCTGTTTCCTTGTTTTCTTCAAACAGAATTAAGCAGTTCTTGTATAGACCTAGTTTCAAGACTTTTTCTCAGGTTATCACATTGCTCTGATTCCTCACTGACTTGTCGTTGTTGTTGTTTTTGGTTTTTTTTCTTTCCCTGATTAGGTTGTGAACTTCTTGCCAGCACAGATTTCTTTTTTTGTTTTTGTTTTTTGTTTTTGTTATACTATTTATTTATTTATTTTCAGCATAACAGTATTCCTTGTTTTTGCACCACACCCAGTGCTCCATGCAATCCGTGCCCTCTCTAATACCCACCACCTGGTTCCCCCAACCTCCCACCCCCCACTGCTTCAAACCCCTCAGTTGTTTTTCAGAGTCCATAGTCTCTCATGGTTCACCTCCCCTTCCAATTTCCCTCAACTCCCTTCTCCTCTCTAACTCCCATTGTCCTCCATGTTATTTGTTATGCTCCACAAATAAGTGAAACCACATGATAATTGACTCTCTCTGCTTGACTTATTTCACTCAGCATAATCTCTTCCAGTCCCGTCCATGTTGCTACAAAAGTTGGGTATTCATCCTTTCTGATGGAGGCATAATACTCCATAGTGTATATGGACCACATCTTCCTTATCCATTTGTCCGTTGAGGGGCATCTTGGTTCTTTCCACAGTTTGGCGACCATGGCCATTGCTGCTATAAACATGGGGGTACAGATGGCCCTTCTTTTCACTACATCTGCATCTTTGGGGTAAACACCCAGTAGTGCAATGGCAGGGTCATAGGGAAGCTCTATAATTTCTTGAGGAATCTCCACACTGTTCTCCAAAGTGGCTGCACCACCTTGCATTCCCACCAACAGTGGAAGAGGGTTCCCCTTTCTCCACATCCCCTCCAACACGTGTTGTTTCCTGTCTTGATAATTTTGGCCGTTCTAACTGGTGTAAGTTGGTATCTCAATGTGGTTTTAATTTGAATCTCCCTGATGGCTAGTGATGATGAACATTTTTTCATGTGTCTGATAGCCATTTGTATGTCTTCATTGGAGAAATGTCTGTTCATATCTTCTGCCCATTTTTTTGATATGATTATCTGTTTTGTGTTGAGTTTGAGGAGTTCTTTATAGATCCTGGATATCAACCTTTTGTCTGTACTGTCATTTGGAAATATCTTCTCCCATTCCGTGGGTTGCCTCTTTGTTTTCTTGACTGTTTCCTTTGCTGTGCATAAGTTTTTGATTTTTATGAAGTCCCAAAAGTTCATTTTGGCTTTTGTTTCCTTTGCCTTTGGCGACATACCTTGAAAGAAGTTGCTGTGGCTGATATCGAAGAGGTTACTGCATATGTTCTCCTCTAGGATTCTGATGGTTTCCTGTCTCACATTGAGGTCTTTTATCCATTTTGAGTTTATCTTTGTGTACGGTGTAAGAGAATGGTCGAGTTTCATTCTTCTACATAGAGCTGTCCAGTTTTCCCAGCACCATTTATTGAAAAGACTGTCTTTTTTCCACTGTATATTTTTTCCAGTTTTGTCGAAGATTATTTGACCATAGAGTTGAGGGTCCATATCTGGTCTCTCTATTCTGTTCCACTGGTTTATGTGTCTGTTTTTATGCCAGTACCATGCTGTCTTGGTGAATACAGCTTTGTAGTAAAGCTTGAAATCAGGTAACGTGAAGCCCCCAGTTTTGTTTTTGTTTTTCAGCATTTCCTTAGCGATTCACGGTCTCTTCTGGTTCCATACAAATTTCTGGATCCCAGCCTTCTTTTGAGGCCCATTAGCATGAAATATGCTTCTCTATGCTTTTACTTTCAGTCTGGATGTATTCTTAGGTTCAAAATGGGTCACTTGTAGACAACATATGGATGGGTCCTGTCATTTTATCCAATCTGCAACCCTGTGCCATTTAATGGGAGTGTTTAGATAGGTTTTTTTTTAAAGATTTTGTTTATTTATGACAGGCAGAGGTCACAAGTAGGCAGAGAGGCAGGCAGAGAGAGAGAAAGGAGGAAGCAGGCTCCCTGCTAAGTAGAGAGCCCAAGGTGGGGCTCAATCCAAGGATCCTGGGATCATGACCTGAGCCTAAGGCAGAGGCTTTAACCCACTGAGCCACCCAGGAGCCCCGAGAGGTACGTTTTTATTGACATTGTGTTGCCTGTGTAGTTCTTGTTTCTTTAGATTGTCTCTGTAAATTTCTGTTCTATGACACTCTTGGATTCTTTCTTCTTTTATAGAACCCTCCTTATTATTTCTTGTAGTACCGGGTTGGTGGTTACGTATTCTTTTAAACTTTGCCGGTCTTGGAAATGCTATCTTTCCATCTATTTTGGATGTCAGCCTTTCTGGATAAAGTATTCTTGGCTGCATGTTCTTTTCATTAATCCCCTGAATACGTCTTGCCAACCCTTTCTTGCTTCTTAGGTTTCTTTAGACAGGTCTGATGTTATTCTGATGTACTTTCCTCTGTAAGTAAGGAATTTCTTCCCCCTAGCTGCTCTCAAGAGCTCCTATCTAAAATTATGATTCATCAATTTCACAATCAGGTGTCTCAAGGTCTTTCTAGATTCTATGATCTTGGGGGCAAACCTTTCTGCCTCTAGTACACAAACGCTGGTTCCATTCACCAGATTGGGAAAATTTTCATGGAGAATTTGTTCAACTATGTCCTCTAGTCTTCTTTCTTTCTCCTCCCCCTCAGGGATTACAATAATTCTGATGTTGGAATGTTTCATGGCGTCATTTATTTCCCTAATTCTGTTTTCATGGCTTCTAAGCTATTTGTTCCAGGCCTCTTCCTCATTCTTTTTCTCTATCAGTTTGTCCCCTAGATGACTAATTCTATCTTCTGCCTCAGTTACCCTAGCTGTTAGAGAATTTAGATTACATTGGAACTCATTGATAGCATTTTTAACTTCTTCCCTGGTGGCTTTCACTTCTGCCCTAATTGATTCTATGTTGTCATTAATGGTTTTCTCCAACTTAGCCATTGCCTGGATAATTGTTAGCCTGAATTCCCTTTCCAATATACTGTTTATATCTATATCCAATAGCTCTGATGAAGAGAGCACGGTCTCTGAATTTTTCCTCTGTTGGGCATTCCTTTTCATAGTCATTTTGGTGAGAGATGGCTGAAGGGATGTGTAGCTGAATGTATCAACCGTGATCCAGGCAAGGTGCACCCTGGAATGCTTCTGAGCAATCAGGAGTCACCACCAAAAAGAAAGAAAAAAAATAGAAAGACAGAGACAGGAAAAAAAAAAAGAAAGAAAGAAAGAAAGAAAGAAAGAAAGAAAGAAAGAAAGAAGGAAAGAAAGAAAGAAAAGAGAAGACCCAGCCAGAATGGGTCCCAAAGGTACAATTTATAAGGTATACAAACAAAAACAGACAAACAAAAAGACTGACAAAAGTAAATGACAAGGAAAAAAGAACTCAACCAAAATGAACCCCAAGTATAAGATTTATATACTACCAGAACAAAAACAAATACACAGAAACACTGACAGAAGAAAAAGATGGGAGGGTGGTTATAAATCCTCAGTGGTGGCAAGGAAGTTTATTTTGATTCTTCCTGGTTATATCTTGATATATTTTTAAAAGATATTTCCTGAGATAAAGGGGGATTAATACTGGTTTATAAGTAGGAGTAGTATTGATTGGGGAAAGAGGATTGCCTTGAAGCTTATCTCTATATTAATATTAAACAAAATAGAAAAGCAAAAGAAAAACACAGATGTATATATCCAAAAAGTTCAAATTAAAATATTATTATGGAATTTGTTGTATTGAACCACTTGTTATGATGGTAAATAGGTTAAAAAATTTTTAAAAATTAAAAAGAATGAGAATGGTGGGAACGAATTAAAAAAATAAAAGTTGTATCTATGAAATATACAGGTTTTGTGTCAATACCAAGAGCTTAATATCTTCTTTTCCCCTGATGTTTTGGTTTTACAGTTTTATGGGGACCCTGTAGTGGTTACGCTCTCGGTTTTTTTGCCTGGATTTCTGGAGGAGGGGCCTGCCGCATTGTTTTTCAGGCAGTCTTGCTTGAATTGAGTCCTTCTGCCCTCTATCAAGGGGCTGGGCTCTAAGGAAACGGGTTTTTCAGGTTTTTGTTCTTTGGAGGTTTTTTCTTTGTTTGTGTTGTGTTGTTTTGTTTTGATTTGTTTTGTTTTCCCTTAGCAGGTTTTGGCAGTTCTTTGGAGGTTTAGAGGAAAGCAAACTGCACCCATATCTCTGTTTCAGAGAGAAGCCTCAGTCTATTCCCCTCTGGTAGGTCCAGAGCACACAGACTCCCCCTCTGCCCTCGCCCACCAGCAGAGCACGTCTCCAGCCACCATCTCATGGGTTGCAAGAGCTCCTGCTTGTCACTGTACCTTAGTGATACTAAAACCACAAGCGATATTGGTCCAGTGAGCCCATTTCCAGTGGCTGCCATTGCCGGATGTTGTCTGGGTTGGTCCAGACAGCCAAAGAGATCCCAACCAGATATAGAGCACTGAGATTTTCATTTCCGCCCAGGCTAGGAGTGTTCAGACTCTTGGCCAGTCCTAGGGACCACTGGCTAGCACCCACACAGCCTGCACGGACCTCTCTCAGGGGAGGGTGTGGAGCATGGCTCAGGCCCCGGTAGCGCAGTGTGTTTGCAGAGTGTAAAAGGCTGTTGTTTCAGAGAGCAATGGCTGGTGTCCACCCAGACTCTCTCAGTCCACCCAGACTCTCTCACACATATGGGTGGCTCAAGGACCATGGCCTCGAGGCTTCGCTGCACTCTCTCTGGCACGGGTGGTCACCAGCAGTGACCATCTTGGTTCCATCGTCTTAAGCCCATGCCCATGACTGCCCAATTCCACCAGTTGCCCCTCAAGATCTTTTGCTCTTTTTGAGTACTTTTAACTAGACTCCAAGTTAATGCTGGTCCCCCATCACAAAACACTCTCGTATTGGGGTATTACTTTCCAATGGTTGCTTCTGGTGGCTCTCTCCCCCTTCCGTTTATCCTCCAATAGCAGTCTGACTGTTCAAAACTGCTTTACCTCACCACTTGAGTCTTCTGCCCATGTAGAGATCCAGAAGTGTATAATCCTACATCTCAGGCTGATTTCATGGGTGTTCAGAGTGTTCTGACAGATAATCAGCTCACTTTAGGGGACCTGTTGAAACAGGTTCTCCTACTTCTCCACCATCTTGCCCCCTCACATACAGTGTTGTTTGAGGCAGAGAAAGGAAGTACATGACTTCTGAAAATTGTTTCCATTTACTATGATGTCTGTGACAAAATAGCTTTCACATTTGGTTGAGAGCCACTATTTTTATTGATCTATCAAAACTAACCCAGAAGTGTTGAATCATTTGATGAAATATTTCCTACACTGTGGCTTCAAAGCCACTCTAAGCAGCATAGCCAATGGAACTTTCATGAGATTCTGGAAGAGTTCCATGCTCCACTGCCTCCTTAGGCTATGAGCTGAATGGGACATTGCCCAAATACAGAACTCTGTGAAGCTAAGGACTAAGACTAGGATTGACTGATTAATTTATTTTCATCTACTTGGTAAGCATTGCTTGAGTGTGTCCTTTGTTTCAAGTCCTGTACTAAGCCCTCAGGATACAGGGAGGATTCACTACCCAGCCCTGACTAAAAAGGGCTTCTATTCTACTGGGGAGAAGAGACGTGGTTTCTTTTAACTTGAAATCAGCTCCCCTTTGCCATTCTCTATTAGCCAGAGTTCTCCAAAGGAAAAGACCCTATGCATATTTGTGTATGTATGCATATATATATATAGATAGATAGATAGATAATAAGGAATTGGTTCACATGATTGTGGAGGTTGTCAAGTCCAATCTGAAGAGTAAACCAGTAGGCTATAGACCCAGTGTGTAAGCCAAAGTTCCAGTTATAAGGCCGTCAAAGAAGAAAGGGAATATATAGGCTAGAAGATGGCAGAGTAGGAGGACCCTAAGCTCACCCATGGATAAAACTAAGTAACGTTAACATCAATGTACATAACCCAGAAAATAACCTGAAAACTGACAGAACAAACTCCACAACTAAATGTAAAGAGGTCATACCAAAGAGGATAGGAAGGGTGGAGATGCAGTGGGGGGCTAAAGGGACCAATGGGACTGTCCATGGGAGGGAAGTCCCCACAGGTGTGGAGGTGAGAGGAAAAACAATTATCACATCAGGGAGCAAACACAGGGAAGAAAAATCCCCATAATATTTGGCTTTGAAAACCAGAGGGACCAAATTTCACGAGTTCTTACAACTAGCTGAACTTAAAACCTGGAGTTTTAAAAATCAGTGGGATCAGCTTTGGGATACCTAGGGGTGCAAGAGGTAAATGAGACCTTTCCTTAAAGAGAAAGCACAACGTATATCCCCTGGAGATACAGCATAGAAGCAGCAGTTTGAAAAATATCTGGGGTATATGAAGGGGTTGTTTACTACTCTCACGGCATGTCCTGGAGAGACAGAAGTCCTTGGGAGATTCTTCCAGGAACAAATGAATTGGCAAGTGTCATTTCTCTATCCCAGGCCCCAGCACAAACAGGGCCACTGGCAGGAATCAGTGCAGCACTGAGACTCACTACCTAACTTGCTAAGAACATGCCCAGACTCCCCCAACCCACAAGTTTGATGGCTCTTCCCCCTACAGCCAGATATGCTCTGTCCTAGCACTGCAGATTGCCTCCCCAGAAGACCAATGCAAACCCTGTTAACACTGTGCATCTCATCCCTTCACACACAAGGGACCCACCACCTTCAATATGCTCTTGGCCAAAGCCCATCCAAAGTGGTACCACAAGACTGGAAGTATGCAAACAACCAAGACAGAGGTAACATTACTATAAAGTGAATTACACCCTAGGGATAGGGGAAGACAACAATACACACAAGTCAGCCTGGATCCAACAGTGGGCTGGGGGCACACAGGTGGTCTGACTGTGGGCCCACCCACCAATGAAAGTTTCTCTGAAGAAAGCACAGGGGAAATGTCATGTAGTTTATTGCTACTGTGTGTCTAACAAATGCGCGGTCTGATGCAACTCAACACCAAAGGTAGCCCCAGACTGGGGCACCAGTACCACAGGGAAAAAACACTGTCCACAACAGGCAAAAAGCCACTACAGATGATAGGACTAAAGGAAAATGCAGCTCAACCACAACAGCAGGGTGCACACAATACACATAGGAGACCACTGAAATACCAGGTTCTGGGGAACAGAGGACACTACACAATAGGGGACTACAGGACCTCTTCTTCATAAAGCCACTAATTTCAAAAGCAGAGACATAGCTGACTTTTCTAACACAGAAATAGACACAGAGACTTAGATAAAATGAGGAGTCAGAGGAATATATCCTAAAGACAAAGTCACAACAAGAAACCTAAGCAAAACAAAGGTAAGTAATATGCCTAATAGAGAACTTAATAATCATAAAGATACTTACTGGACATGAGAAAACAGTGGAGGACATCAGTGATACCCTTAACAAACAGATAAAAAAAGAACAAATCAGGGACGTCTGGGTGGTTCAGTGGATTAAGCCTCTGTCCCACATGGGGCTCTCTGCTCAGCAGGGTGCCTGCTTCCCTTCCTCTCTCTCTGCCTGCCTCTCTACCTACTTGTGATCTCTGTCTGTGAAATAAATAAATAAAAATCTTTTAAAAAAAGAACAAATCAGTGATAAAGAACACAGTAAATGAAATTTAAAAATATACTAGATGGAATAAATAGTAGACTAGAGGAAGCAGAAGAATGAATCAGTGACTGGAGGGCAGAGTAATGGGAGTAATCAAGATAAACAAATGACAGAAAATGTATGCAAAATGAAAATAGTCTTAGGGAACTCAGTGACAACATCAGGCATAATATCATTCATGTTACAGGGAACCCAGATGGAGAAGAGAGAGAAAAGATAAATAAAATAAATAAAAATAAAATGTATTTGAACAAGTAATAGCTGAAAACTTCCCTAATCTGGGGAAAGAAACAGAAATCCATATTTATGAGGCACAGAGATCTCCCAACAAATTTGAGGGCTACAAGACATACACTAGTTAAAATGTCAAAAAGAAAAGTTTACTTATAAAAACAGGTAGTAGCCTGGGTTTCCAAGAGCATTGGAAACCAGTCTTCTTTAACATGGTGGCCTTATTGTTTAATTTGCATAACATAGATATATATGAAAATAAACTGCTGTTTACAATGTAAAAAAATGTCAAAAAGAGGCAATAGAGGAATTTTAAAGGCACAGGAGCAAAAAAAGAAAAAAATGGATACATACAAAGAAAGCTTTGTAAGGGTATCAGGGGACTTTTCTGCAGAAATTTTGCAGGCCAGAAGAGGGTGACATGATATATTCAAAGTGCTGAAAGGAAAAAAAAATATGCAGCCAAGAATTTATCTAGCAAGACTATCATTCAGAATACAAGGAGAAATAGTTTCCCAGACTTGCACCCCCCAAAAAAGGATAAAGTTAGAGTAATTCATGACCATTAAACCAGCCCTATAAGAAATGTTAAAGGGGACACTGGTTGAAAATGAAAGACCATAAGTAAAAGTAAGAGAAGTAGGAAGCACAAAAGCCATAAAAGTAAGTGTGTCCATAAAGAACAGTGAAGGGACTCACAAAATGAAAGGACATAAAATATGATGCCATATACCTAAATCATGAGGAAGAAGAGTAAAGAATGGCTTCAAACTTAGGCAACCATAAACTTCATATAGACTGCTATATGCAGAAGATGCTATATACAAGCCTAATGATAACCACAAATTTAAAAAAAAACAGCAATATATATGCAAAAATAAAGAGAAAGTTTATATATATATATATATATATATATATATATATATATATATCACTGAAGAAAACCAACTAATCAAGAGAGAGTAGAGCAAAGGAAGAAAGGAACAAACAAGTAACAAAACGATAACAAATGCATACCTATGAATAATTATTTTGAAGGTAAATGGACCAAACGCTCCAATCAAAAGACATAGGGTGACAAAACAGATTTAAAAAAACAAGAGCTATGTAAATGCTGCCTACAAATGACTCATTTCAGACTAGAGACTTTTCGAGTTTGAAAGTAAAGGGATGTAGAAGAATTTATCATGCAAATGTATGTGAAAAGAAATGCAGGGTAACAATACTTAACATTGGACAAATAGACTTTAAAACAAAGACTATAACAAGACACACAGAAGGTAACTATATAATAATAAACATAAAAATCCAACAAGAATATACAACAATTGTAAATATTTATGTACTCAATATGGGAGCACCCAAACACATAAAGTATTTAATAACAAACATAATGGAACATCCCACTTACATCAATGGACAGATAATTGAAACAGAGAATCAATAAGGAAATAGTGCTTCTGTGTGCCACACTGAACCAAATGGATTTAACAGCTATATTCAGAACATTCCATCCTAAAACATCAGAATACACACTCTTTTCGAGTACATAAGAGACATTCTGCAGAATAGATCATATATTAGGTCACAAAAATGTCTCAACAAATTCAAAAAGTTTGAAGTCATACCATGCATCTTTTCTAACCAGAACACTATGAAACTAGAAATAAAACACAAGAAAAAATCTGGAAAGACTACAAATACATGGTGATTTAATAATATGCTATGAAGCAATGAATAGATCAACCAATAAATTAAAGAGGAAATTAAAAACAAAAAATACATGGATAGAAATGAAAACACAATGTTCCAAAATCATTGGGATGCAGAAAAAGCAGTTCTAAGAGGGAAGTTTATAACAATACAGACCTACTTCAGGAAGCAAGAAAAATCTCAAATAAATAACATAACCTTACACCTAAAGGAGCTAGAAAAAGAATAACAAAACCCAAAACCAGAAGAAAAAATGAAATGATAAGAAGCAAAAATAAATGAAATAGGAACTAAAAAATCAATAGAGAAGATCATTGAAACCAGGATCTATTTCTTTGAAAAGCTATAAATAAATAAATAAATCCTTAGTCAAAATCCTCAGAGTAAGAGAAAGAGAGATGAGTGAAATAAACCAAATTAGAAGTGAAATAAAAAAAATAAAAACCTACATGACAGACATACAAAGGATTTTAAGAGAATATTATGAAAAATTATATGCCAATGTTGGCCAACATCAAAGAAATGTATAAATTACTAGAAACAATTTTCCAAAACTGAAACAGGAAGAAATGAAAAATTTGAACAGACAGATAGCTAGCAATGAAATTGAATCAGTAATGAAAAAAACTCCCAACAGACAAACGTCCAGGATGAGAGGTGGCTTCAGAAATTAATTCTACCAAATATTTAAAGAAGAGTTAATATCAATTCTTCTCACTATTCCAAAAAGCAGAAGAGGAAGGAAAACATTCAGTTTCTTCCTATGAGGCCAGCATTACCCTGATACCAAAACCAGACAAACATTAAAGGAGAACTAAAGGCCAAGATCTCTGATGAACATGGATGCAAAAATCCTGAACAAAATATTAGCAAAATGAATCCAGCAATATATTAGAAAATCATCTACCTAGTCAAGTGGGATTTATTCCTGGGGTGCAAGGATTGTTCAATATCACGAATCAATACACATGATACACTACATCAAGAGAAAGGATAAAAACCATATGATTATTTCAATAGCTGCAAAAAAAAACCCCAACATATGACAAAGTATAACATTTATTCATAAAAACTCTCAGCACAGTAGGTTTAGAGTTAACATACCTCAACATAATAATGGTAATCTCTGAAAAACCCACAGTGAACATCATACTCAATGACAAACAAAACAAAACAAACAAACAAAAAAACACAGAGTTTTTCTCCTAAGGTCAGCAGCAAGACAAAGATTAAAATTCTCACCACTTATATTTGAAATAGTACGGACGTCCTAGTCATAGCAATCAGACAAGAAAAAGAAATAAAAGGCAAGTAAATTGGTAAGGCAGAGGTTAAATTTTCACTATTTGTAGATGGAATGATACTATATATAGAAAACCATAAAGACTCTGCCAAAAATATACTAGAACTGAAAAATGAATTCAAGAAGGTTGTAAGATACCAAATCAATGCACAGGAATCCATTACATGTCTATGTACTAACAATGGAGCAGCAGAAAGAAAAATAAAGAAAGCAATCCTGTTTATATTTGCACCAAAAATAATAAAATACCTAAAAATAAAATTAACCAAGGATGTGATAGACCTCTACTCTGAAGGCTATAAAACTTTTATGAAAGAAATTGAAGATGACGCAAGCAAATGGAAAGATATTCCATGGTCATGGATCAGAAGAATGAATATTGTCAAAATGTCCTACTACCCAAAACAATCTACAGATATAATCCTATCCCTATCAAAACACCAACAATAGTTTTCACAGAGCTAGAACCAACAATCCTAAAATTTGTATGGAACCACAAAGACCCAGAGAGCCAAAGCAATCTTGAAAAAGAAAAACAAAGAAGGAGGTATCACAATTCCAGACTTCAAGTTATACTACAAATCTGAAGTAAACAAAACAAAACCAAAACAGTATTGTACTGCCACAAAAATAGACACATAGATCAATAGAAAAGGATAGAGGCCCCAGAAACAAACCCACTATTATAAGGCCAATTAATCTTTGACTAAAAGACAAGAATATCCAATGGGAAAGGACAGTCTCTTCAACAAATTATGATGGGAAAACAGCTCAGCAACATACAAAAGAAAGAAACTGGACCTCTTTCTTACACCATACACACAAACTCAAAAAGGATAAAAGACCTTAATTTGAGACAGGAAATCATAAAAATCCTAGAAAAGAGCACAGGCAGTAAGTTTTCTGACTTTGGTTATATATTTTTTGAAGATATGACAAAATAAACTATTGGGGCTATATAAAATAAACAACTTCCAGGAGAATTTAAGATAGCAGAGGAGTAGAGACACCCTAACCAACTACTGGAAGAAAAATACAGCTAAATTAAAATGACAAGAGCTACATTTATCAACTTGGGTAAACATAAGAAAATCCTATATAGGGGAGCCTGGGTGGCTCAGTGGGTTAAGCCTCTGCCTTTGGCTCAGGTCATGATCTCAGGGTCTTGGGATCGAGTCCTGCTTTGGGCTGTCTGCTTGGTGGGGAGCCTGCTTCCCCCTCTCTCTGCCTGCTGCTCTAACTACTTGTGATCTCTCTCTCTCTCTCTCTCTCTCCCTGTCAAATAAATTTTTAAAAAGTCTTAAAAAAAAGAAAATCCTATATAATGTTTATGGACACAGAAATAAGTAACAAATACATACATCTCTTCATGGGCATAATTACTGAATTCAAGGGAAGTTACGATGGCAGAGGAGTAGGAGGATCCTAAGCTTGCTTTGTCCCTCTAACACAGCTAAATAAATATCAAATCATTCTGAACACCTGGGAAATTGATCTGACTACTGAGAGAAAAAAACTGCACAATAAGATGTAGAAAAATGGTCACACCAAAGAAGGTAGGAGTTGTGGAGAGTTTATTTGAGGGAGTAAAGAACTGCAGGTGGGGAGCCCTGATCATGCAGGGAGAGAGCCCTGATCATGGAGAGAAGAGCATGGGAGAAAGAAGCTGAAAGCATATATATGGGATTGCACAAGAAAAACTCTTCCCCAAAATCGTTGACTGAGAAAAGGAGAGGGGCTGACCACTGCAAGTTTTCATAAGCAGCAAAGTGTAAAGTCTGACGTTTTAGAAGTTCATGCTATCACCAGGGTCATGCCTGATGGGTTTAGCATTGCCTCTGTAGGGAAGGAGGGCAGAGACCTGGGAGTGGGCATCTTGGTCTAAGGATCCCCTGGGTCACATGGGGGAGAAACAGTTCCCTTTCTTGGAGTGCACTTGGGAGTGGAGAACAGAGACATTGGCGGAAGGCAGCAAACCTTGGTGCCAGATTTTTGCTGCACTTTACTATAAACTATGAACTGCTGCGCAGTTATTTGACCAATTTCTGGGACAAACTGGTACCAGCAACAGCATGGGAGACACTCCCCTAGAAGATCAATGTGGGTCAGCATAATATGGGTCCCTAAAACTTGGAGTTTTGAAACCTAGCCATGAGTCTGTGATAAAATATAGGAGTTCAGTGCCACCTGGAAGACAGATAGCTTGGACACAGGCGGTGAAGGCAGGGATAAAAACAAGAGCTAGGGACATATAAGGGGTGACAAGGGCTTCTGTCCTAATCACCCTTCTTTTTTGAGGGCTTCCTGAAGAGTAGCAGGCACAAAATCCACACTTTGGGGACAAGAGAGTGGGTTGACACCATTTTCCCACTTCTCATCAGCACTGACCAACTTTAGTGAGCAGCACAACACCACCTAGTAGAGGCTGGAGACACTTACATGAAGCTCAGCAACCATGTGCCCTGTACGTGTACCTCCAGTAGTGCAAGTCCACCTAAGAATCATGAGATCATGACCCTTCTTCAGAAGACCAGCACAAAAACCTTGAATGCACCAAGGGTACTACTCATAGAGTGCTGCAAATCTTCAGCTCTAGGGGGAATAGGATCTAGTTTCTTTTTTGTTGCTGTTACTATTTTAATCTACCTTCCTTTAACAAGCAGACCAAAACACACATAGTTAAAACTTGCCACAGAGTGAACAAGGTCCAAACATCACCTACTGCAGGCAAGGAAAAATGCTGCAGAGGTCTGACCTGAGGAAAGGAGTACCAAAACAAAATAGCAGAGTGCACACTTTGAAACACCTCCTGAAGCGTGAGGCCCAAGACCGTATAAGACCTCTTTTTGTTGTTGTTGTTTCTTTTGACCTTTTTTTTTAAAATTTTTTATTATGTTATTTTAGTCACCATACAGTACTTCCTTAGTTTTTGATGTAGCATTCCATGATTCATTGTCTGCATATAACACCGGTACTCATTGAAATATGTGCCCTCTTTAATACCCATAATTTGTTGAATTTAATTTAGAGAATGAAGTTTGAATATACAATTTTATTCTAATATTTGAGCTTCAAGGACATGGCATTCTATTGGAACCAAAATCTTATAACAGTTTATAATTTAAAAAATTTATTATGTTCAATCAGCCAAAGTATAGTGCATCAAAATCTTATAAGTATCAAAACTATGGAACAGTATTTTTTTTATTTTCAGCATAAGAATATTCCTTGTTTTTGCACCACACCCAGTGCTCCATGCAATCCGTGCCCTCTCTAATACCCACCACCTGGTTACCCCAACCTCCCACCCCCCGCCACTTCAAACCCCTCAGATTGTTTTTCAGAGTCCATAGTCTCTCATGGTTCACCTCCCCTTCCAATTTCCCCCAACCCCCTTCTCCTAACTCCCATTGTCCTCCATGTTATTTGTTATGCTCCACAAATAAGTGAAACCATATGATAATTGACTCTCTCTGCTTGACTTATTTCACTCAGCATAATCTCTTCCAGTCCCGTCCATGTTGCTACAGAAGTTGGGTATTCATCCTTTCTGATGGAGGCATAATACTCCATAGTGTATATGGACCACATCTTCCTTATCCATTCGTCTGTTGAAGGGCATCTTGGTTCTTTCCACAGTTTGGCAACTGTGGCCATTGCTGCTATAAACATTGGGGTACAGATGGCCCTTCTTTTCACTACATCTGTATCTTTGGGGTAAATACCCAGTAGTGCAATGGCAGGGTCATAGGGAAGCTCTATCTTTAATTTCTTGAGGAATCTCCACACTGTTCTCCAAAGTGGCTGCACCACCTTGCATTCCCACCAACAGTGGAAGAGGGTTCCCCTTTCTCCACATCCCCTCCAACACATGTTTCCTGTCTTGCTAATTTTGGCCATTCTAACTGGTGTAAGGTGGTATCTCAATGTGGTTTTAATTTGAATCTCCCTGATGGCTAGTGATGATGAACATTTTTTCATGTGTCTGATAGCCATTTGTATGTCTTCATTGGAGAAGTGTCTGTTCATATCTTCTGCCCATTTTTTTGATATGATTATCTGTTTTGTGTGTGTTGAGTTTGAGGAGTTCTTTATAGATCCTAGATACCAACCTTTTGTCTGTACTGTCATTTGCAAATATTTTCTCCCATTTCGTGGGTTGCCTCTTTGTTTTCTTGACTGTTTCCTTTGCTGTACAGAGCCTTTGATTTTGATGAAGTCCCAAAAGTTTATTTTAGCTTTTGTTTCCTCTTCCTAATATAACCATTACTCTCGGGAACAGGAATATAACTGACATTCCTAACAATCATACACACACACACACACACACACACAGTGACCTAGACCAAATGACAAGGCAGTGATATTCAGGCCAAATGAAAGAAGAGGAGCTAACAGCCAGGAATTTAATAAAAACTGATGTAAGTAAGGTACCTGAACTGGTATTTAAAACAACAATCATAACTGTATTAGTTGGGCTTGAGAAAAGCATAGAAAACATGAGAGAATTCCTCACAGCAGAGATAAAAATACTAAAAACTACTCAGGCTAAAATAAAAATTGCTATAACTGAGATGAAAGACTGAAAGGATGCAATGACAAGGAGAATGGACAATGCTTAGGAAGAAATCAGTGATATAGAAGGTTAGATTATAGAAAATGATGAAGTTGAAAATAAAAGGTAAAGAAAAGTATTGGATCATAAATGTAGACATAGGGAACTCAGTGACTCCTGAAAGCATAATAACATTAGTATCATAGCAGTCCTGAAAGAATAAGAGAGTGGAAAGGGGACAGAATGTTTACGTGAGCAAATTATAGCTAAAAACTTTCCCTAAATGGGGAGGGACAATGAAATCCAAGAAGCACAGAAAACTCCCATTAAATTCCACAAAAGCTGGCCACCACCAGGACATATCGTACTCAAATTCACAAAATACACAGACAAGGAAAGAATTCCAAAAGTAGCAAGGGGAAAAAAATGTCCTTACTCTACAAAGGAAGGCAGATTGGGTTTGCAGTAGATTTATCCACAGAAACTTCACAGGACAGAAGATGGTGGCATGATATATTCAATGTGCTGAATGGGAAAAATATGCAGCCAAGGAGACCTAATCCACCAAAGCTGTCATTCAGAATATAAAGAGAGATAAAGCATTTCCCAGACAAATAAAAACTAAAGGAGTTCATGATGACTAAACCAGCACTGCAAGAAAGATTAAAGGGGACTCTTTGAATGGGGGAAGAAAAGACCAGAAACAACAAATATTAGGAAAGAACACAGAACATCACCAGAAACATCACTTCTACAGACAACAAAATGGCACTGAATTCATACCTATCAATAATTGCTGTAAATGTAAAGGGACTAAAAAGACATAGGATATCAGAATAAAAAAAGTCAAGGCCTATCTATATGCTGCCTACAAGAGACTCATTTTAGACTAAAGTTACCTGTAGATTGAAAGTGAGGGGAAGGAGAAATATTTTTCATACACATGGACATAAAAAGAAAGCTGGACTAGCAAAACTTCCATCATATAAACTAGACTTTAAACCAAAGTTTGTAACAAGTGATGAAAAAGGGCATTATATCATAATCAAGGGGACTATCTATCCAGATGATCTAACAATTGTAAATAGAACTGCCCAGAACATGGAAACACCTAAATATATAAGTAAATTGATAACAAACAGGAAGAAACTCATTGATAATGCAATAATAGTAAGGGACTTTAAAATTTGACTAACAACAATGGGCATATCTAAGCAGAAAATCAACAAGGAAACAATGGCTTTGAAAGACACACTGGACCAGATGAACTTAACAGATACATTCAGAACATTTCATCCTAAAGCAGCAGAATACACATTCTTTTTGAAAGTTCATGGAATATTCTGCACAATAGATCACATACTGGGCTGAAAATCATCCCTGAACAAGTACAAAAAGTATCATACCATGCATATTTTCAGACCACAGTGCTATGAAACTTGAAGTCAACCACAGGACAAAATTTGGAAAGACCACAAATACATGGAGGGTAAAGAACATCTTACTAAAGACTGATGGGTTAACCAGGAGATCAAAGAAGAAGTAAAGAAATACATGGAAGCAAATGAAAATGAAAACATGACAGTCCAAAATCTTTGGGATGTGGTAAGGCAATCCTAAGAGGGAATTATATTGCAATACATGCCTACCTCAAGCAAGAAAAATCTGAAATATACAACCTAACTCTATACCTGCAGGAGCTAGTAAAGGAACAGAAAAAAAAAGAAAAACTTAAAACAAAAAGTAGAAGGGAAATAATAAAGATTAAAGCAAAAAAAAAGGAAAAAACAAGTAGAACAGATCAATGAAATTAAGAGCTGGTTCTCTGAAAGAGTTAATAAAATTGATAAACCCTTACCTGGACTAATAAAAAAGAAAAGAGAACAGATCCAAATAAATAAAATCCTGAATGAAAGGGAGAGAGCACAACAAACAACACAGAAATACAAACTATCATAAGAAAAAATTATGAAAAATTATATGCCAACAAACTGGGCAATCTGGAAGAAATGGATAAATTCCTAGAAACATATAAACTACCAAAGCTGAAACTGGAGGATATAAAAACCTGAACAGACAAACAGCAAAGAAATTGAAGTGGCAATCAAAAATCTCCTAAAACACGAGTCTAGGGCCAGATGGCATCCCAGGGGAATTCTACCAGATATATTAAGAAGAGTGAATACCTATACCTCTAAATTGTTCCAAGAGGTATAAATGGAAAGAAAACTTCCATATCCATTCTATGAGGCCAGCATTACCTGGATTTCAAAACCAAAAAAAGACCCCACTAAAAGGAGAATGACAGGCCAATATCCTTGATGAACATGGATGCAAAAATTCTCAATACGATACAGAAAGTGAAATCCAACAGTGTATTAAAAGAGTTATTCACCGTGATCAAGTGGGATTTATTCATGGGCTGGAGGTGTCCAAATCAATTGACATGATACACCCCAGTAATTAAAAAAAGGGATAAGAACCACATGATCCTCTCAGTAGATGCAGAAAAATCATTTGATAAAACACAGCATACATTTTTGATAAAAACCTTCAACAATGTAAGGATAGAGGGAACATATCTCAAAATCATAAAGGCCATATACAAAAGACCCACAGCAAATATCATGCTCAGTGGGCCTAATAAGGTCAGTAACAAAACAGGGATTTCCATTCTCACCCTAATTATTTAACATGTACTGGAATTCCTGACTTACCAATTGGAAAACAAAGAAGAATAAAAGCCTCCAAACCAGCAAGGAAGAAATTAAACTTTAATTATTTGCAGACAGCATGATATCCTATGTAGAAAACCCAAAAACATCCATCAGTACATTGCTGGAACTGATACAGGAATTCAGCAAAGTCACAGGATATAAAATCAATATGAAGAAGTCAATTTCATTTCTATACACCAATAACAAAGCAGCAGAAAAAGAAATCAAAGAACTGATACCATTCAAAATTGCAGGAAAAACAATAATATATCAAGGAAGAAACCAAACCAAAAAGGTAGAAGATCTGTACTCTGAAAACTATAGAACACTTAGGAAACAAAATGAGGAAGACACAAAGAGATGGAAAAATATTCCATGTTCATGGATTGGGAGAAAAAAAAATTGTTAAAATGTCTATGCTAGGGGCACCTGGGTGGCTCAGTGGGTTAAAGCCTCTGCCTTTGGCTCAAGTCATGATCCCAGGGTCTTGGGATTGAGCCCCACATCGGGCTCTCTACTCAGGGGGAGCCTGCTTCCTCCTCTCTCTCTCTGCCTGCCTCTCTGCCTACTTGTGATCTCTGTCTGTCAAATAAATAAGTAAAATCTTTTTAAAAAATGAAAATAATGAATACTGTTATGCTGAAAAAATAAAATATTAAAAAAATGGAAAAAAATGTCTATGCTACCCAAAGCAATTTACAAATTTAATGCAAACCCTATTAAAATATCACCATCATTTTTCACAGAGTTGGAATAAACAATTCTAAAATTTGTGTAGAAGAAGAAAAGACCCTGAATAGCCACCATAACGTTGAAAAAGAAAACCAAACCGTGAGGCATCACAATGTCAGACCTTAAGCTGTATTACAAAGCTGTAATCAAGACAGTATCATATTGGCGAAAAAAAAAAAAAAGACAGATAGATCAATGGAACAGAATAGGGAACCCAGAAATGGACACTCAACTCTATGATAAGCAAATCTTCAACAAAGCAGGAAATAATATCTAATGGAAAAAAAAAGACAGTGTCTTAAAAAATGGTGTTGGGAAAATTGTACAGTAACATGCAGAGGAGTGAAACTGGACCATTTTCTTACACCATACACAAAAATACATTCAAAATGTATGAAAGATCTAAATGTGACACAGGAATCCATCAAAATCCTAGGGGAGAACAGAGGCACGAACCTCTTTTGACCTTGCCCAAAGCAACTTCTTATTAGACACATATCCAGAGGCAAGGGAAACAAAAGAAAAAGTGAATTATTGGGACTTCATTAAGTCAAAAAGAAAAGGACACAATCAACAAAACTAAAAGGGAGCCTACAGAATGGGAAGATATATTTGCAAATGACATATGAAACAACAGCCTAGTGTCCAAGATCAATAAAGAACTAACCAAACTCAGCACCCAAACAAACAAACAATCCAGTCACAAATGAGCAGAAAACATGAACAGACACTTCTCCAAAGAGATACAGATGGCTAATAGACACATGAAAAAATATTCAACATCACTCATCATGAGGAAAATCCAATTCAAAACCACAATGAGATAGTTGGCTAGGATGTGGAGAAGGGGGAACCTCATGCATGGTTGGGGGTAATGCAAACTGGTGGAGCCAATCTGGAAAACAGTATGGAGGTCCCTCAAAAAGTTAAAAATAGAACTACCCTGCAACCCAGCAATTGCATAATTGCATTACTAGGTATTTACACAAAGAATACCAAAATACAGATTGAAGGGGCACATGTGACCTGACATTTATAACAGCATTATTAATAATAACCAGATTATGAAAAAAGCCCAAATATCATCAACTGATGAATGGATAAAGAAGATGCAGCATATATATGTAATGGAATATTACCCTGTCATCAAAAAGAATGAAATCTTCCATTTGCAACAATGTGGATGGAAGTAGATTGTATTATGTTCAGTGAAATAAATCAGTCAGAGAAAAACAAATGCCTTATGATTTCACTTATGTGTGGAAGTTAATAAACAAAACAGATGAACGTATGTGAAAAGAAAGAGGGAATAAAACCATAAAAGACTCTTAACAATAGGGAATTAACCGAGGGTTGAGGGCGGGAGGTGGAAGAAGTATGGGGTAAATGGTGATAAGTACTAAGGAGAGAACTTTTTGTGATGAACACTGTGAGTTTTATGTATGTCAGTGATGAATAACTAAATTCTATTCCTGAAACCAATATTACTGCATATGTTAACTAACTAGAATTTAAATAAAAACTTGAAAAAATATAAAAAAATATTAAAATCTTCTGCACACATACAAATGGCTAATAGACACATGAAAAAAATATTCATCATCACTAGCCATCAGGGGGATTCAAATCAAAACCACATTGAGATACCATATTACACCAATTAGAATGGCCAAAATCAACAAGACAGTAAACAACATGTGTTGGAGAGGATGTGGAGAAAGGGGAACCCTCTTACACTGTTGGAGGGAATGCAAGTTGGTGCAGCGACTTTGGAAAATAGTGTGGAGATTCCTTAAGAAATTAAAAATAGGGCTACTCTATGACCTTGGAATCGCACTACTGGGTATTTACCCCAAAGATACAGACAAAGTGATAAGAAGAGCCATATATACTCCAATGTTCATAGCAGCAAAGACCAAAGTCACCAAACTGTGGAAAGAGCCAAGATGTCCCTCAACAGATGAATGGATAAAGAAATTGGAGGGGGAGATGAGCCATGAGAAACCATGGACTCTGAAAAACAATCTGAGGGTTTTGGAGGGGCGGGGGTGGGAGGTTGGGTGAGCCTGGTGGTGGGTATTATGGAGGGGACATATGGCATGGAGCACTGGGTGCGGTGCATAAACAATGAATTCTAGAACACTGAAAAGAAATTAAATAATAAAGAAAAATTAAAGAAAAAAAAAAGGGATGGTGCATACATACAATGGAGTATTATGCCTCCATCAGAAAGGATGAATACCCAACTTTTGTAGCAACATGGACGGGACTGGAAGAGATTATGCTGACTGAAATAAGTCAAGTAGATTGAGTCAATTATCACATGGTTTCACTTACTTGTGGAACATAAGGAATAACTCAGGGGATTTTAGGTGAAGGAGAGGAGAAGGGAGTTGGGGGAAATCAAAAAGGGAGATGAACCATGAAAGACTGTGGACTCTGAGAAACGAACTGAGGATTTTGGAAGGGAGGGCTGGGGGGTTGGGAGAGTCTGATGGTGGGTATTAAGGAGGGCACGTATTGCATGGAGCACTGGGTGTGGTACATAAACAATGAATCTTGGAACACTGAAAAAATAAAATAAAATTTTAAAAAATATTCTGTACAGTGAAGGAAACAATCAACAAAATGAAAAATCAACCTGATGCATCAGAGAAAGTATTTGCAAATGATATATCTGATAAAGGGTTGCTGTACAAAATATATAAAGAACTGATAAACTGGGGTGCCTGGGTGGCTCAGTGGGTAAAGCCTCTGCCTTCAACTCAGGTCATGATCTTAGGGTCCTGGGATCAAGCCCTGCATTGGACTCTCTGCTCAGCGGGGACCCTGCTTCCCCCTCTCTCTCTCTCTGCCTGCCTCTCTGCCTACATGTGATCTCTTTCTCTGTCAAATAAATAAATTTTAATCTTTAAAAAAAAGAACTGATAAACCAACCTCCAAGAAACAAATAATCCAATTACAAAATAAGCATAAGACATGAACAGAAATATCTTCAAAGAAGACATGCAGATGGCCAGTGAAACCATGAAAAGATGTTTAACATAGGTCATCATCAGGGAAATGCAAATCAGTATCACAATAAGATATTACCTAACACTTGTCAGAATTACTAAAACGAAAAACACAAGAATCAAGTCTTGTCAAGGGTGGGGAGAAAAAGGAAGAGTGTACACTGTTGGTAAAATTGTAAACTGGTGCAGTCATTGTGAAAAACAGTATAAACTTTCCTCAGAAATTTAAGAATAGAACTACCATCTCTCATGGTTCGTCTCCCCGCCCCCCATTCACTTTTCCTTTCCTTCTCCTAATGTCCTATATGTTATACTTTATGCTGCACAAGTAAGCGAAACCTATGATAATTGATTCTCTCTGCTTGACTTATTTCACTCAGCATAATCTCCTCCAGTCCCGTCCATGTTGATACAAATGTTGGGTATTCATCCTTCCTGATGGAGGCATAATACTCCATTGTATGTATGGGCCATCTCTTCTTTATCCCTTCATCTATTTAAGGGCATCTTGGTTCTTTCCACAGTTTGGCAACCGTGGCCATTGCTGCTATGAACATTGGGTTACAGAGGGCCCTTCTTTTCACTACATCTGTATCTTTGGGGTAAATACCCAGTAGTGAAATTGCAGGGTCGTAGGGAAGCTCTATTTTTACTTTCTTAAGGAATCTCCACACAGCTTTCCAGAGCGGCTGTTTCAACTTGCATTCCCACCAACAGTGTAAGAGGGTTCCCCTTTCTTCACATCTTCCCCAACACTTGTTGTTTACTGTCTTGTTAATTTTGGTCATCCTAACTGGTGTAAGGTGGTTTCTCAATGGGGTTTTGATTTGAAGCTCCCTGATGGCTAATGATGATGAACATTTTTTCATGCCTCTGTTAGCTCTTTGTATGTCTTCTTTGGAGAAGTGTCTGTTCATGTCTTCTGCCCATTTTTTGACATGATTATGTTTTTTGGGGTGTAGATGTTGAAGAGTTCTTTATAGATCTTGGATATCAGCCCTTTGTCTGTACTGTCATTTGTGAATATCTTCTCCCATTCCGTGGGTTGCCTCTTGGTTTTATTATTTCCTTTGCTGTGCTGAAGATTTTTATCTTGATGAAGTCCCAGAAGTTCATTTTCACTTTTGTTTCCTTTGCCTTTAGAGACATGTTTTGAAAGAAGTTGCTGTGGCCGATGTCCAAGAGGTTACTGCCTATGTTCTCCTTTAGAATTTTGATAGATTCCTGTCTCACATCGAGGCATTTCATTCATTTTGAGTTTATCTTTGTGTATGGTGTAAGAGAATGATTGAGTTTCATTCTTCTATAGATAGCTGTCCAATTTTCAAGCACTGTTTATTAAAGAGACTTTCTTTTTTCCACGAGATATTTTTTTCCTACTTTGTCAAAAATTATTTGACCATAGAGTTGCAGGTCCATATCTGGGCTCTCTACTCTGTTCCAGTGGTCTATGTGTCTGTTTTTCTGCTAGTACTATGCTGTCTTGGCGACTATGTGCTCTGAGAAAAAAAATCTGAGGATTTTGAATTGGAGGGGTGAGGGGATGGGTGAGCCTGGTGGTGGGTATTAAGGAGGTGGTACATAAACAATGAATCTCAGAATACTGAAAAAATAAAATTAAATTTAACAAAAGAAAAAAAAGGAATAGAAGTACCATGTGGTTCAGTAATTGCACTACTGTGCATTTATCCAAAGAATATGAAAACACTATTTTTTAAATTTCTTTTCAGCATAACAGAATTCATTGTTTATGCACATACCCAGAGCTCCATGCTATCCATGCCTTCCATAACACCCACCACCTGGCTCCCTCAAACTCCGACCGCCCCCCTTCAAAATACTCACGTTGTTTGTCAGAGTCCATAGTCTCTCATGGTTCACCTCCCCTTCCAATTTCCCCCAACCCCCTTCTCCTAACTCCCATTGTCCTCCATGTTATTTGTTATGCTCCACAAATAAGTGAAACCATATGATAATTGACTCTCTCTGCTTGTCTTATTTCACTCAGCATAATCTCTTCCAGTCCCGTCCATGTTGCTACAGAAGTTGGGTATTCATCCTTTCTGATGGAGGCATAATACTCCATAGTGTATATGGACCACATCTTCCTTATCCATTCGTCCATTGAAGGGCATCTTGGTTCTTTCCACAGTTTGGCAACTGTGGCCATTGCTGCTATAAACATTGGGGTACAGATGGCCCTTCTTTTCACTACATCTGTATCTTTGGGGTAAATACCCAGTAGTGCAATGGCAGGGTCATAGGGAAGCTCTATCTTTAATTTCTTAAGGAATCTCCACACTGTTCTCCAAAGTGGCTGCACCAACTTGCATTCCCACCAGCAGTGGAAGAGGGTTCCCCTTTCTTCACATCTTCCCCAACACTTGTTGTTTACTGTCTTGTTAATTTTGGTCATCCTAACTGGTGTAAGGTGGTTTCTCATTGTGGTTTTAATTTGAATCTCCCTGATGGCTAGTGATGCTGAACATTTTTTCATGTGTCTGATAGCCATTTGTATGTCTTCATTGGAGAAGTGTCTGTTCATGTCTTTTGCCCATTTTTTGGACCTGATTTTCTGTTTTGTGTGTGTTGAGTTTGAGAAGTTCTTTACAGATTCTGGGTATCAGCCTTTTGTCTGTACTGTCATTTGCAAATATCTTCTCCCATTCTGTGGGTTGCCTCTTTGTTTTGTTGACTGTTTCAGAATTACTGTGCAGAAGCTTTTGATCTTGACAAAGTGCCAAAAATTCATTTTCACTTTTGTTTCCTTTCCCTTGGAGACATATCTTGAAAGAAGTTGCTGATATTGAAGAGGTTGCTGCCTATGTTCTCCTTTAGGATTCTGATGGATACTTGTCTCAAATTGAGGTCTTTTATCCATTTTGAGTTTATCTTTGTGTATGGTTTAAGAGAATGGTCGAGTTTCATTCTTCTACATATAGCTGTCCATATTTCCCAGCATCATTTATTGAAGAGACTGTCTTTTTCTACTGTATATTTTTTCCTACTTTGTCGAAGATTATTTGACCATAGAGTTGAGGGTCCATATCTGGGTTCTCTACTTTTTTCCATTGCTCTGTGTCTGTTTTTGTGCCAGTACCATACTGTCTTGGTGATCACAGCTTTGTAGTCAAGCTTGAAATCAGGTAACACGACACCCCCAGTTTTGTTTTTCTTTTTCAAAATTTCCTTAGCAATTCGGGGTCTCTTCTGATTCCATTCAAATTTGAGGATTATTTGCTCCAGCTCTTTGAAAAATACCTGTGAAATTTTGATCAGAATGGCATTAAAAATATAGATTGCTCTAGGCAGTATAGACATTTTAACAATGTTTATTCTTCTGATCCAAGAGCATGGAATGGTCTTCCATCTTTTTGTGTCTTCTTCAATTTCTTTCATGAGTGTTCTGTAGTTCCTCGAGTACAGATCCTTTACCTCTTTGGTTAGGTTTATTCCCAGGTAGCTTATGATTCTTGGTGCTATCATAAATGGAATCAATTCTCTAATTTCCTTACTGTATTTTCATTGTAAGTGTATAAGAAAGACTCTCATTTCTGTACATTGACTTTGTATCCTGCCACGTTACTGAATTGCTGTATGAGTTCTAGAAGTTTGGGGGTGGAGTCTTTTGGGTTTTCCAGATAAAGTATCATGTCATCTGCGAAGAGAGAGAGTTTGACTTCTTCATTGCCAATTTGTATACATTTTATTTCTCTTTGTTGTCTGATTGATGTTGCTAGGACTTCTAATACTATGTTGAACAAGAATGGTGAGAGTGGGCATCCTTGTCATGTTCCTGATCTCAATGGGAAGGTTGCGAGCTTTTACCCATTGAGGATGATATTTGCTGTGGGTCTTTCATAGATAGATTTTATAAAGTTCAGGAATGTTCACTCTATCCCTATACTTTGAAGTGTTTTAATCAGGAACGGATGCTGGATTTTGTCAAATGCTTTTTCTGCATAAATTGAGAGGACCATGAGGTTCTTCTCTCTTCTCTTACTGATTTGTTCTATCACATTGATTGATTTGCGAATGTTGAACCATCCTTGTAACCCCGGGATGAATCCCACCTGGTCATGGTGGATAATCATTTTAATGTACTGTTGGATCCTATTTGCTAGGATCTTCTTTGTTTTTTATTTCTATTCAGCGTAACAGTATTCATTGTTTTTGCACCACACCCAGTTCTCCATGCAATTCATTTCCTCTCTAATACCCACTACCTGGTTCCCCCAACCTCTCATCCCCGCCCCTTCAAAACCCTGAGATTGTTTTTCAGAGCCCATTATCTCTCATGGTTCACCTCCCCTTCCAACTTCCCTCAACTCCCTTCTCCTCTCCATCTCCCCTTGTCCTCCATGCTATTTGTTATGCTCCACAAATAAGTGAAACCATATGATGATTGACTCTCTCTGCTTGACTTATTTCACTCAGCATAATCTCTTCCAGTCCTGTCCATGTTGCTACAAAAGTTGGGTATTCATCCTTTCTCATGGAGGCATAACACTCCATAGTGTATATGGACCATATCTTCCTTATCCATTCGTCCATTGAAGGGCATCTTGGTTCTTTCCACAGTTTGGCAACCGTGGCCATTGCTGCTATAAACATTGGGGTACAGATGGCCCTTCTTTTCACTACATCTGTACTTTGGGGTAAATACCCAGTAGTGCAATGGCAGGGTCATAGGGAAGCTCTATTTTTAATTTCTTAAGGAATGTCCACACTGTTCTCCAAAGAGGCTGCACCAACTTGCATTCCCACCAATAGTGGAAGAGGGTTCCCCTTTCTCCACATCATCTCCTACACACGTTGTTTCCTGTCTTGCTAATTTTGGCCATTCTAACTGGTGTAAGGTGGTATCTCAATGTGGTTTCAATTTGAATCTCCCTGATGGCTAGTGATGCTGAACATTTTTTGATGTGTCTGATAGCCATTTGTATGTCTTCATTGGGGAAGTGTCTGTTCATATCTTCTGCCCATTTTTTAATGTGATTGTTTGTTTTGTGTGTGTTGAGTTTGAGGAGTTCTTTATAGATCCTGGATATCAACCTTTTTTTCTGTACTGTCATTTGCAAATATCTTCTCCCATTTCGTGGGTTGCCTCTTTGTTTTGTAGGATCTTGTTGAGAATCGTAGCATCCATATTTATCAGTGATATTGGTCTGAAATTCTCCTTTTTACGTGGGGTCTTTGCCTGGTTTGGCGATAAGAGTAATACTGGCGTCATAAAAAGAGTCTGGAAGTTGAAAACACTAATTTGAAAGGATGTTTGCATCCCCGTATTTACTGCAACATTATTTCCTATAGGCAAGTAATAGAAGCAGGCCTAGTGTCTACTGGTAGTTGAATGGATAAAGAAGATCACACACACACACACACACACACACACACAGACACACATGAATATATACATACATATATATATATATATATATATATATGTATAATTCCACCATAAAAAAATGAAATCTTGACATGTGCATTGTCATGGATGGCTAGAAAGTATAATGCTAAGCTAAATAAATCAGTCAGAAAAAGACAAATTCCATATGAATTCTCTCATATGTAGAATTTAAGAAACAAAACAAATGAGGAAAGGGGAAAAAGAGACAAACAAACAAACAAAAAAAACAGTCTCTAAACTGTGCAGAATAAACAGATGTTTACCGGGGGGAGGTTGTTGGGTGGTTTGGTAAAATAGGTAAAGGGGATTTGGAGTACACTTATCTTGATGAGCACTAAGTAGTATGTGGAATCACTGAATAACTATATCATACACCTGAAACCAATGTAACACTGTACGTTAAATACATGGGAGTTAAAATAAAAAATAAACAAAATGAAAATAAATATAACTTAATCGTAGAAATAAAATAAAACTTTAATAAATAAAAACAATTACATAACAAAAGAAGGGGAAGCCTGAGCAAAGTCCAGGTAATGTCTGAAGCAGTCTGCTGGAGAATTTTTTCTTGGGAGAGGTGTTTTTGTTTTGTTGTGTTTTTTCTATCTAGGTCTTTAATTGATTTTATGAGGTCCACCCACATTATGGAGGGCAATCTGCTTTACTAATTAAAATATTTATCTTGGGGCACCTGGGTGATTCAGTCAGTTAAACATTTGCCTTCTGCTCAGGCCATGATCCCCGGGGTCCTGGGATCAAGACCAGCATCAGACTTCCTACTCAGAGGGGAGTCTGCTTCTTCCTCTCCCTCTGCACACCCCCTCACTCGTGTTCTCTCTCCCTTTCTCTCTCAAAATAAACAAAATCTATTTTTTATTTCTTTTCAGTGTAACAGTATTCATTGATTTTGCACCACACCCAGTGCTCCATGCAATCTGTGCCCTCTCTAATACCCACCACCTGGTTCCCCCAACCTCCCACCTCCCCCACTTCAAAACCCTCAGATTGTTTTTCAGAGTCCATAGTCTCTCATGGTTCACCTCCCCTTCCAATTTCCCTCAACTCCCTTCTCCTCTCCATCTCCCCTTTTCCTCCATGCTATTTGTTATGCTCCACAAATAAGTGAAATCATATGATAATTGACTCTCTCTGCTTGACTTATTTCACTCAGCATAATCTCTTCCAGTCTCATCCATGTTGCTACAAAAGTTAGGTATTCATCCTTTCTGATGGAGGCATAATACTTCATAATATTATTACTCCATAATAATAGTGTATATTGACCACATCTTCCTTATCCATTTGTCTGTTGAAGGGCATCTTGGTTCTTTCCACAGATCACAAGCATGGTACTGGCATAAAAACAGACACATAGACCAGTGGAACAGAGTAGAGAGCCCAGATATGGACCCTCAACTCCATGGTCAAATAATCTTCGACAAAACAGGAAACAATATACAGTGGTAAAAAGACAGTCTCTTTAATACATGGTGCTGGGAAAACTGGACAGATATATGTAGAAGAATGAAACTCGTCCATTCTCTTACACCGTACACAAAGATAAACTCAAAATGGATAAAAGATCTCAACGTGAGACAGGAATCCATCAGAATCCTAGAGGAGAACATAGGCAGTAACCTCTTCGATATCAGCCACAGAAACTTCTTTCAAGATATGTCTCCAAAGGCAAGGAAACAAAAGCGAAGATGAACTTTTGGGACTTCATCAAGATCAAAAGCTTCTGCACAGCAAAAGAAACAGTCAACAAAACAAAGAGGCAACCCATGGAATGGTAGAAGATATTTGCAAATGACACTACAGACAAAATGTTGATATCCAGGATCTATAAAGAACTCCTCAAACTCAACACACACAAAACAGATAATCATGCCCAAAAATGGGCAGAAGACATGAACAGACACTTCTCCAATGAAGACATACAAATGGCTATCAGACACATGAAAAAATGTTCAACATCACTAGCCATCAGGGAGATTCAAATTAAAACCACATTGAGATACCACCTTACACCACTTAGAATGGCCAAAATTAGGAAGACAAGAAACAACATGTGTTGGAGAGAATGTGGAGAAAGGGGAACCCTCTTCCACTGTTGGTGGGAATGCAAGTTGGTGCAGCCACTTTGGAGAACAGTGTGGAGATTCCACAAGAAATTAAAAATAGAGCTTCCCTATGACCCTGCCATTGCACTACTGGGTATTTACCCCAAAGATAGAGATGTAGTGAAAAGAAGGGCCATCTGTACCCCAATGTTTATAGCAGCAACGGCCACGGTCGCTAAACAAAACCTTTTTGAAAAACAAATAAAATGTTAATCTCTTGGCAAACCCCTCAAAAAGCAGCACTCACACAAACATATTTATAACAATAAAAGAAGATATATAACAGTTGAAGACCTCATTTCTCTAACTGGTCAGATGCTTATAACTCATATTCATAACTACCCTCTCCACTATCTCTTCAATATTCCCTTTGCACTTCAGCTGTTTGGGGTTCTTTACCTGATGGGGTGACCCATGCCTTCATTTCTGAAAGGTCATTAGTAGTAGTCCTGCCTGGATTGAGCTGTTAATAGTTTTCCATTGTTTCTATTCACGGGGCATGGTAATAGTAAGACACACCCATAGGGATCTCCTGTACTCCAGTAGAGTACTTCCTTACCTTATTGCAAAGAAACATTACAATATCTACTTGGTAGTCAGGATTAGTCACCCTAGCAATACATTAATTCCTATTTTTGCTCTTTGTTTTAGAGGAAAATTTAGAGAAACTAAGTAGAAGTCCTATATGTGTGCTATGAACTCCCAGATGATGAATTATATCTGACTGGTGGGGTAAGGGACAGAGGAGGATCATGTAAAATTTCATGGAGGGCTAACTTTTAAGCTGGAACTTGAAGGACCTTCTGGAAGCCCAGTGCTGACTTAAACCAGAGTCTGTGAAGGGTCATTCAAGGGAAGATATAAGGTCATTAGTTGAACAACTGCTATGTGCTCTGCTTTAGCCAAGATAGTTAAAGCCTATGCTTAAACTGGGAAATCTGAGGAGGTGGAACTCTTTATCTTGCCAGGACCAAGTGTCCTTCACTCCATCTTCTCCCCATCTACAACAGTGCACTTTGGGGAAAATCTCAGTATCAATCCACTTTTCCTCAACATGGTATACAAAATAATGGCCACCCAAATATGTCCTCACTCCATTCTCCAGACCTGTGAATATGTTAACTTACATGACAAAAAATACTTTGTAGATATGGTTAATTTATGGATCTTAAAATCAGGGGTTAGTTCTGTATTATCCAGGTGGGCCCAAAATAAACAAAAGCCTCTTTATAAAGAGTAGAGAGGAAAGGCAGAAAGATTTTACAAGGGAGGCAGGAAGGTAAGAGAGAGATTGCAATAGCTAATTTGCTGACTTAGAAGATGTGAGGAAGGGGCTTTGATATAAGGAATTCATATGTGTTTCAGAGGCCTGAAAAAGCAAGTGAAGAGATTTTGCCTTAGAACCTCCAGAAAGAATGCAGCCTTGTGTTCCAGAAGGAACAGCTCCTTGATTTCAGCTCAGTAAGACCCATTTTGGAATTTTTACTTCTAGAATTGTAAGATAATACATTTGTGTGTGTGCTTTTTTATTTTATTATGTTATGTTAGTCAGTATACTGTATATCATTAGTTTTGATGTAGTGTTTCATGATTCATTGTTTGCATATAACAACCGATGTTCCATGCATTGCATGCCCTCCTTAATAGCCATCACGAGGCTAACACATCTCCCATCCGCCTCCTCTGAAACCCTGTTTGTTTTCCTTAATCCATAGTCTCTCATGTTTCCTCTCCTCTTCTGATTTCCCCCCTTCATTTTCCCCTTCCTTCTCCTAATGTTCTTGATGCTACTCCTTATGTTCCACAAATAAGTGAAACCATATGGTAATTGTCTTTCTCTCTCTGACTTATTTCGCTTAGCATAATCCCCTCCAGTGCCATCAATGTCAATGCAAATGGTGAGTATTCATCCTTTCTGATGGCTGAATGATATTCCATTGTATATATGGACCACATCTTCTTTATCCATTCATCTGTTGAAGGTCATCTCAGCTCCTTCCACAGTTTAGCTATTGTAGACATTGCTGTTATGAACACTGGGGTGCATGTGGACCTTCTTTTCACTACAACTGTATCATTGGGGTAAGTAACCAGTAGTGCATTGCTGGATCATCAGATAGCTCTATTTTTAATTTTCTGAGGAACCTCTACACTGTTTTCAAAGTGGCTGTAGCAACTTGCATTCCCACCAACAGTGTAAGAGGGTTCCTCTTTCTCCACATCCTCTCCAACACTTGTTGTTTCTTGCCTTGTTAGTTTTTGCCATTCTAAATGGTGTAAGGTGGTATGTCATTGGGGCTTTGATTTGACTTTCTGATGGATAATGATTTTGAAAATTTTTTCGTCTGTTAGCCATTTCTTTTTTTTTTAAGCTTTTATTTATTTGATGGAGAGACAGAAAGAGAGGGAACACAAGCAGGGGGAGTGGGAAAGGGAGAAGCAGGCTCCCCACTAAGCAGGAAGCCCAAAGTGGAACTCGATCCAGGACACTGGGTTCATGACCTTAGCTGAAGGCAGATGCTTAATGATTGAGTCACCCAGGCGCCCCTGTAAACCATTTCTATGTCTTCTTTGGAGAAGTGTCTGTTCGTGTTTTTTGTCCATTTTTTTTTCACTTGCTTTTTTGTTTTTTTTTTGGGGGGGGGCGTTGAGAGTGAGAAGTTCTTTATACATCTCGGAAACCAGCCCTTTATCTATAGTGTCATTGCCAAAAACCTTCTCCCATTCCATGTGTTACCACTTTGTTTTGTTGACTGTTTGCTTTGCTGTGCAGAAGCTTTTGATCTTGATGAATTCCAAAAGTTCATTTTTGCTTGTTTCCCTTGTCTTTGGAGACGTGTTTTGAAAGAAGTTGCTATGGCCGATGTTGAAGAGGTTACTGCCTATGTTCTCTTCTAGGATTTTGATGGGTTCCCATTTCACATTGAGGTCTTTCACCCATTTGGAGTTTATCATTGTGCATTGTGAAAGAGAATGATCAAGATTCATTCTTCTGTATATAGCTGTCCAATTTCCCCAGCACAATTTATTGAAGTGACTGTCTTTTTTTCCACTGGATACTTTTTCCTCCTTTCTCAAAGATTACTTGACCATAGAATTAGGGGTCCATTTCTGGACACTCTATTATGTCCATTGGTTTATATGTTTATTTTTGTGCCAATACCATGCTGTCTTGGGGCTCACAGCTTTGTAATATACCCTGAAATCAGGCAATGTGATGTCCCCAATTTTGTTTTTCTTTTTCAACATTTCCTTGGCAATTCAGGGTCTTTTCTGGTTCCATACAAATTTCAGGATTGTTTGTTTCAGCACTTTGAAAAATGCCATTGGTATTTTGATTGGGGTGGCGTTGAAAGTATAGATTTCTCTGGGCAACATAGACATTTTAACAATGTTTATTCTTCTGATCCATGATCATGGAACATTTTCCCATCTTTTTCTGTCTTCTTCAGTTTCCTTCATAAGTGTTCTGTGGTTTCTAGAGTATAGATCCTTCTCTTCTTTGGTTCGGCTTATTCCAAGGTATCTTATTGTTTTTGGTGCTATTGTAAATGGAATTGATTCCCTACTTTTTCCTTCTACATGTACATTTTTAGTGTATAGGAAAGCAAAGCAACTGATTTCTGTGCATTAATTTTTGTACCCTGCCACGTTACTGAATTGCTCTATGAGTTTTAGTAATTGGAGGGTGGAATCTTTAGGGTTTTCCACATAAAGTGTCATGTCTTCTGGGAAGAGAGAGAACTTGACTTCGTCTTTGCCAATTTGAATGTCTTTTATTTCTTTTTGTTATTTGATTGCTGATGCTAAGATTTTTGTTACTATGTTGAAAAAAGAGTGGTGATAGTGGACATCCTTTTCATGCTCCTGATCTTAAGGGAAAGGCTCTCAGGTTTTCCCCATTGAGAATGATATTTTCTGTGGGCTTTTCATAGATGTTTTTCATAAAATTGAGGAATGTTCCCTTTATCCCTACACTCTGAAGAGTTTTAATCAGGAAAGGATGCTGTATTTTGTCAAATATTTTTTTTCTGAATTAATTGAGAAGATCATAGAGTTCTTGTCTCTCCTATTATTAATGTGTTCTATCACATTGATTGATTTGCAAATGATGAACCACCCATGCATGCCAGAGAATAAATCCCATCGGTTGTGATGGATAATCCTTTTCATGTACTGTTGGATCCTATTAACTAAGATCTTGTTGAGAATTTTGGTATCTGTATTCATCAGAGATATTGTCCTGTAATTCTTTTTGGTGGGGTCCTTGCCGGGTTTTGGGAACAAGGTAATGCTGGCTTCTAGAATGAGTCTGGAAGTTTTCCTTCTGTTTCTATTTTCTTGAAACAGCTTCAGGAGAATAGGGATTATTTCTTCTTTGACTGGTAGAATTCCCCAGGGAATCCATCAGGCCCTAGACTCTAGTTTTTTGGAGGGTTTACTTCAATTTCATTACTGGTTATTGATCTATTCAAATTGTCAATTTCTTCTTTTTTCAGTCTTGGTAGCTTTATTATTATTGTCATATAGTTCTTGATAATAATTTCTGATAATTGTTTCTATTTCCTTGGTGTTAGTTGTGATCTCTCCCCTTTCATTCATAATTTTATTAATTAGGGTCTTTACTCCTTTCTTTTGGAGAAGTCTGGTCTGTGGTTTATCAATCATATTAATTCTTTCAAGGGTTCAACTTTTAGTGTCATTGATCTTCTTTACTGTATATCTGGTTCTTAAGTCATTGATCTCTGCTCTAATCTTAATTATTTCTGTTCTCCTGCATGGTTTAGGCTTTATATGTTGTTTTTTTCTTCAGTTCTTTAAGGTGTAAAGTTAGTTTGTATATTCAGGATTTATTTTTATTTTTATTTTTTGAAAGAAGCTTGGATGGCTATATATTTCCCCCTTAGGATCACCTTTGCAGTATTCCATAGGTTTTGGACCAATGTGTTTTCATTCTTCTTGTTTCCCATGAATTGTTTAAGGTCTTCTTTGATTTCCTGGTTGACCCAAACATTCTTAAGGACGATGGTCTTTAGCTTTCAAGTATTTGAATTTTTCCAATTTTTTTCTTGCGATTGAGTTCCATTTTTAAAACATCGTGGTCTGAGAATATGCAGGGGATAATCTCAATCTTTGGATATCAGTTGAGACCTGATTTGTGACCCAATAAGTGGCCTATTCTGGAAAAAGTTCTGTGTGTATTTGAGGAGAATGATTATTTTGTTGTTTTAGGGTGTAATATTCTGTATATATCTATGAAATCCATGTGGTCCAGTGTGTCATTCAAAGATCTTCTTTCTTTCTTGATCTTTTGCTTAGATGATCTGTCTACTGCTGAGATCAGAGTGTTGAGGTCTCCCACTATTAAAGTATTGCTTTTATTATTATTGTTGTTGTTATTATTATTACAGTATTTTTAAATTAACATATAATGTATTATTTGTTTCAAGAGTACAGGTCTATGAATCTTCAGTCTCACACCCATCACAGCACTCACCATAGCAAATACCTTCCTCAATGTTCATAACCCAGCCACCCTCCCCCCCTCCAGGCAGCCCTTAGTTTGTTTCCTGAGATTAAGAGTCTGTTATGGTTTGTCTCCTTCCCAGGTCCCATCTTGTTAAAGTATGATTATGAATATATCTCTTTATTTTGGTTAACACTTGGCTTATGTAGCTGGCTGCTCTCATGTTAGGGGCATAGATATTTATAGTTGTTATATCTTCTTTAAGGATAGACACTACAAATTATGTAGTGTCCTTCTGTATCTCTTACTACAATGTTTAATATCTAATTTGTCTGATATAAGAATTATTAACCCAGCTTTTTTTGAGGTCTGTTGGAAAGAAAAATGGTTCTCTATCCCCTCACTTGCATTCTAGATGTATCTTTATGTTCAAAAAGAGTCTCTTGTAGACAGTATATGGATGGGTCATGTCTTTTTATCCAATCTGCAACCCTGTGCCATTTCATTGGAGCATTTAGGACACTCATGTTGAGAGTGATTATTGAAAGATATGATTTTATGGTCATCGTATTGCCTGTGAAGTCTTTGTTTCTATAGATTGTCTCTGTAACTTTCTGTTCTGTATTACTCTTGGGGTCTTTCTTCTTTTATAGATCCCCCTTCATATTTCTTGAAGGCCAGCTTGGTGGTCATATATTCTTCCAGTTTCTGCTGGTCTTGTAAGCCCCTTGTCTCTCCATTCATTCTGAATGACAGTCTTGATGGATAAAGTATCCTTGGCTGCCTGTTCTTCTCATTTAGTACCCTGAATATGTCTTGCCAGTCCTTTATGGCTTGCCAGGTCTCTGTGGACAGGTCTGACATTATCTGATATCCCTTCTTCTGTACAGAAGAAATCTCTTCCCCCTCACTGCTTTCAAGATTATTTCCTTGGAACTAAGATTTGTGAATTGTACTACTATATGTCATAGCGTGGGTCTGTTCTCATTGATCTTGGAAGGGGTCTTCTCCACCTCTTGGACATGAATGCTTGTTTCCTTCCCCATACTAGGGAAGTTATCATCCTTGATTTGCTGAAAAATATCTTCTAGACCCCCCTCTCTCTCTCTCCACCCCCTTAGGGATTCCAATAACTCTGATATTGAAATGTTTCATTGAGTCATTAAGCTCCCTCAGTTTGATTCCTTGGGCTTTAATCTGTTTTTCCCATGCCACCTTGGTTTCGTTCTTATCTACCAACTTATCCTCTAGCTCACTAATTCCTTCTTCTACCTTTTTTACCCTGACAGTCAGATTATGCAATTTATTTATTTTTTAAAAGATTTTATTTATTTATTTGACAGAGAGATGACAAATAAGCAGAGAGACAGGCAGAGAGAGAGAGGAGGAGGAAGCAGGCTCCCTGATTAGCAGAGAGCCTGATGCAGGGCTCAATCCCAGGACCCTGGGATTATGACCTGAGCTGAAGGCAGAGGCTTTAACCCACTGAACCACCCAGGCACCCCAGATTATGCATTTTAGACTGCATCTCATTCATAACGTTTTTAAGTTTGGCCAAATTAGATCTCATTTCTGCCCTTTGAGCTTCTATATTGTCACTAATATTTTTCTCAAGCCTAGATATCAACTTCATAATTGTTACTCTGAAGTCTATTTCTGACATCTTTGTTATATCCACATCCATTATTTCTGTGGCAGATGCCACAGTCTCTGATTCTTTTCTTTGATTGATTTATCATTCTGTTGAGGTGTTGCTGAGGGAATGTATGGAGTCCAAAATATTAAGCACAACCCAAGCAAGATGCACTTGCACTGAGGGTTGTCATCCTCTTATTCTTCCAATCTGTCTTCTGTGGAAGGGGCCTGCCATGCTGTTACTCAGGCAACCCTGCCTAGGCAGAGTTGCCCTGCCACCTTGCAATGCAAGGGGATGGTCTCAGTGAAAACTAGTTTTTAGGGCTTTTGTTCTCTGGCCCCTTTCCCTGGTGTCTCTTCCACAAGTCAGAACAGAAGTGATTGCATTGACACCTCTGTCTCAGAACAAAGAGATTGCATTCTGCTCTTCACTGAGCTCTCAAGGCCACACCATCTCTGTTTCCATCTGTGCTACTAAAAACTGTAGTCTCCTGGGTTGTGCATCTTACAGCAGTACTCCCAGCTGTTGCTGCCAGGGCTGGGCATGTGTCTGCCCTTTGTACTTCTAAAACCACAAGCGACCCCTGGTTCACATGTGCACACCCATAGCTCCAGGTTTCAGCCTGGGGAGAGGGTCCCTTAAAGTTCTTCCCCCAGTTCTACTGGTCTGCAAGTCTCTGCCTGGTCTCCAGCATGGGAGGATTTTGCCTTTTTGGTGCAACAGAAAGGAAGCCCTTTCTGTTTATCTTCTGTTATCTGCCTGCAGAATCATGGGTCCCCACTTAATGTCTAGAGACAAACCTCTAGAGATACCTCTAGAGATATCTTATTCTGTTTGTAGAGATCCAGATATATCTTCTTACATATCAGGCTGATTTTGTGGCTGTTCAGAATGGTCTGGTAGATACCCAGCTCAATTCAGGGGACGGGTTGAAATAGGGTCCCCTACTCCTCTGTCATCTTTTTTCCTCCTCCAAATTTGTGTTGTTTTAAACCACTAAATTTGTGGTAATTTGTTAGCAGCATTAAGAAATGAATTTAATGAATATAGCCATTCAACATTTCTCTTTGAGCCAAAACCTTCCTCAGAGTGTGAGGAAAGGTGTAAGGTCTTGAAATTTGGCTTTCAGGTTCCAGCCAGCTGTCAGGAAGAGATGCTATTTCAGAACTCTGAGACAGACAATCCATTATAAATATGAGAAATCTCAGCTATCATGCATGACTGTTATGAACTGATGTACTCTAAGTGTTATATTTATTACTTTTTCATAGTCTCTGGTTGAGGCCATCTCAGAGGTCTTATTGAGGTTGGTCCTACAGTAGCCTAGGGGGCCATAGTGTCAGGCCTGAAGACTGTGGACACCGAAAGGAGGGACACCAAGAGAAATTCCACTTAATACCTTGCATTGCAACTCCTTACCCTCACTCATCCTAGTCTGAAATGACTTATTCATAGTTCTTGGGTTCCCCTAGCCCTGCATCCCACACCCAGAAGTCCCTAACCCTCCCTGAGTATTATTCATGGCTATTCTGGCTTGTTTTTCATCCTCTGGTACTTAGCCCATGATATTATTTATGTTTATTTACTTTTCCTTTTTTTCTTTTAGTTAAAAATTTTATTTGAGATAATTGTAGATTCACATGCAGTTGTACAAAATAATATCAAGAGATCCTGTGACCCTTTACTTATTTTTCCCAATGATATCATTTTTAAAACTATAGAACAATATAACAACTGGGATATTGACATTGATACAATCCACCAAATTTATTTAGATTTTCCCAGTTCTGCTAATACTCATTTGTCTGTGTGCATATTGAGTTCAATACACTTTGTCACACTCACAAGTTCATATATCCTCCACCACAGTCAAGGTACTGAACAGTTGTGTCACTGCAAGGATAGTTTCTGTTGCCTGTTTATAATCACACCCATCTCCCTCTTGCCATTATGCCCATACTTTGGCAATCATTAATCTGTTTTCCAGTTCCAAAATTTTGCCATTTCAAGAACGTTATACAAATGAAATCATACAGTTTGTGATCTTTTTGTATTGGCTTTTCTCACTAAGCATAATTCCATTGAGATCCATCTAAGTTGTTTCATGTGTCAGTAGTCCATTCCTGTTTTTACTGCTGAGTAATATTCCATGGTATAGATATATCACAGTGAACAATTCACCTGTTGAAGGATATCAGGGATATTTCCATTTGGGGGTTGTTATTAATAAAGCTGTTATATACATTCATATATGTTTTTCATGTGAACATAAGTTTTGATTTTTCTGGAGTAAGTGTCCAAGAATGCATTGTTGAATAGTATGATAATTGCACATTTAATTTTGTAATAAATTGTCAAACTGTTTCCTAGAATAGCTGTACCATTTATTTTCCCATCAGAAATGTAAGAGTGTCCAGTTTCAGTGTATGAATGATCAGTTTCTAAGCATCTTTGCCAGGATTGATGCTACCACTTTTTTTACTTTAGCCATTCTGAAAGGTACATAGTGATATCTCCTTGTGATTTAAATTTGAATTTGCCTAATGCCTATTTATGTTGCATATCTTTTCATGTGCTTATAGGTTATCTATATCCTCTTTGTGAAATGTCTGTTCATGTCTTTTGCTCATTTTCTTATTGGATTATTTATAATTTACTCTTGAGTTTGGGCATTCCTTACATTTTGTGTATACTAATCACTGTCAGATATGAAGTTTGCCAGTATTTTTCCCATGTGTAGCTTGTCTTTTCATCCATTTCAACAGGTTTTCACAGACCAAAATTTAAATTTTAATGAGGTGTAACTTATGATTTTTCCTTTTATGATTCATGCTTTTAGTGCCAAATACAAGAACTCTTCACCAGCATCTAGATCCCCCAAATTTTGTTTTTTTCATTCCTAAAAACATTTATAGTTTTACAATATACATTTAAATCTATGATCCATTTTGAGTTAATTTCTTTGCAGGATGTGAGGTTTAGGATGTTTTGTTGTTGTTCTTTGATTTTTGGTGTTTTTGTTTTGTTTTGTTCTAAAGATTTTATTTATGAGTGGGGGGAAGGGTAGAGAGAGGGAGAAGCAGACTACTCACTAAGCAGGGAAGCTGATGCAGGGCTCAGTCCCAGGACCCTGGGATCATTACCTGAGCCTAAGGCAGCTGCTTAAATGACTGAGCCACCAGATGCCCCCCTTTTTTGTTTGCTTTTTGTTTTGTCCATGGATATCCAGTTATTTTAACACCACTTATTCAAAGGCTATCTTTCTTCCATTTGATTGCTTTTGTATCATTGAAAAAATAGTTGGACATATTTGTATGTCTATTTAGGGTTCTCTATTCTGTTTCATTAATATATGTGATTGGTATCTCTATCATCACTACATGATCTTGATTATTGTAGTTATATAGTAATACCAGGTAGTGCTTTCTCCCTCTTTCTTGCTCTTTTTTTCTTATCATTTTTTATTTATTTTCAGCATAACAGTATTCATTGTTTTTGTACCACAACCAGTGCTCCATGCAATTCATGCCCTCTCTAATACCCACCACCTGGTGTCTTTCTTGCTCTTTTAATTCCAAGATTGTTTTAGCTATTCTAGGGGCTGGGTCTTTCCATACATGTTTTAAAATAATCTTGTCTATGTCTACAAAAGTCCTTGCTGGGATTGTTGCTTTGAATTGCTTTAAACCTATAGAACAGTTTTAGAATAATTGACAATTGATAAATTCAATAAATCATGAACATGGTATACTCTCTATTAATTTTGGTCTTCTTTGATTTTTTTAATCAGCATTTTATAATTTTCACTGAATTTTATCCTCTGTTGTTTCCACTCTATTATTGAGCCTGTCTGGCAATTTTTTTTTTTTATTTCAGTTAATGTATTCTCTTTTGGTTCTGTAATTTTCATTTGGTTCTTTTGTACAATATCTATTCCTTTTTGAGATTTTATATTTTTTTCATTTGTTTTAAGAGATTTTATAATTGTTTGTTGAAGGACTTTTATGACAGTTGCTTAAGTCCTTGTCAGATCATTCTGACAACTGCTTCATCCTTGTGTTTGCATTTTCAATTTTCATTTCTCATTTCGGCTGTGATTTTCCTGGTTCTTGGTATGATGGGTGGTTTTCAGTGTACCCTGGATATATTGACTATTACCATTGGCAATTCTAGGTCTTATTTAAATAATTTATTTTAAGGAGGACACATATTGCACAGAGCACTGGGTGTTATACACAAACAATGAATCATGGAACACTACGTCAAAAACTAATGATGTACTATATAGTGACTAACATAATAAAATTTAAAAAATAATATTTTTTTAGCAAGGAGTCACTATATTCAGGCTTAGCACACAGGTTCTGGCCTAGTTTTGTGAGCTATGGTCCTAATGACAGTTTAATTTTCAGAGCCTTTCTTTCTTTCTTTTTTTTTAAATCATTTTTTAAATTTATTTTCAGCATAACAGTATTCATTGTTTTTGTACCACACCCAGTGCTCCATGCAATCCGTGCCCTCTCTAATACCCACCACCTGGTTACCCCAACCTCCCACCCCCCCAACCTCTTCAAACCCTTCAGATTGTTTTTCAGAGTCCATAGTCTCTCATTGTTCACCTCCCCTTCCAATTTCCCCCAACCCCCTTCTCCTAACTCCCCATGTCCTCCATGCTATTTGTTATGCTCCACAAATAAGTGAAACCTTATGATAATTGACTCTCTCTGCTTGACTTATTTCACTCAGCATAATCTCTTCCAGTCCCGTCCATGTTGCTACAAAAGTTGGGTATTCATCCTTTCTGAAGGAGGCATAATATTCCATAGTGTATATGGACCACATCTTCCTTATCCATTTGTCCGTTGAAGGGCATCTTGGTTCTTTCCACAGTTTGGCGACCGTGGCCATTGCTGCTATAAACATTGGGGTACAGATGGCCCTTCTTTTCACTATATCTGTATCTTTGGGGTAAATACCCAGTAGTGCAATTGCAGGGTCATAGGGTAGTTCTATTTTTAATTTCTTGAGGAATCTCCACACTGTTCTCCAAAGAGGCTGCACCAACTTGCATTCCCACCAACAGTGTAAGAGGGTTCCCCTTTCTCCACATCCCCTCCAACACATGTTGTTTCCTGTCTTGCTAATTTTGGCCATTCTAACTGGTGTAAGGTGATATCTCAATGTGGTTTTAATTTGAATCTCCCTGATGGCTGGTGATGATGCACATTTTTTCATGTGTCTGATAGCCATTTGTATGTCTTCATTGGAGAAGTGTCTGTTCATATCTTCTGCCCATTTTTTCAGAGCCTTTCTTGTGTTATAATGGTCTGTGGTTTATCTAGTGTTTTGGGAACAAAGAGGTTTACTGGGCTGCACTGCTTGTTCTGATAGACACCTCCATTTGTTGGTGCCTTTTGGCAGCCCAGTATATCTGGAGGGGTTTGGATTCTGAAGCAAAGAACTTTCTTCTACTCAATGCCTATAGACTGATCTCACTACTGATGACCCTCAGCTACCCTGGTTTCTCTGGGAGGGTAAGGGTACTCTCAGGATTGTGGAAATATAGAGGATTCCTGAATAAGCCACTTGCTATTAGCTTAGTCTCTCTTGGTGCTGTGGTTCTGCCTGTCTGTTTGTCCTTGTAATCTTGGGTAGTAGATAACATCAGGTTCAGTGAAAAAGAAAAAATGTTTCACCTGATGCTTATTGTCAGTGGTACTCCCAATCTATATCTTACTTGCTGGTTCTTTTGGGCTCATTTGGTGTGTTTGTTTGCGATTGTGCATTTGAGTGAAGGGGGGGGTCAGACATAGAAAGAGAGACAATCCCAAGGAGACTTTATGCTGAATAGGAGCAAAATGCTAGGCTCAATCCCACAGCCCTGAGATCATGACCTGAGCCAAAATCAAGAGCCAGACACTCAACCAACTGAGCCACCCCAGTGTCCCAAGCTGGTGTTTCTGAGGGGAAATTCGTTTGAATCCAGGCAAGGAAAGAATTTACCTGGACTGCCTTTGACTTCTACGGTGAAAGGTGAAATATTGAGTTTGGACTACTTCTTTATGTTGCATGGGGGCATAAGATGCTCCACCTTTTGATTGTTCTTATAGTCCTGGAGTGCCTAACCAGATTACCTTCTTTTTATCACCTTTCAAAGTTTACCTCTGGTTGTCTCTTACATCATTTCCAAGGTTTATATTTGTCCTTAGTAGGGAAAAGCATGGAGAAGTGTTACTACATAATCTACTCCAGGCTGGAAATCTGTCTCACATGTATTTTCTTTTTTTAAAAGATATTTTATTTAGTTATTTATTTGTTTATTTATTTATTATTGATTTGTTTATTTGAGAGAGAGAGAGATTTTGAGTGGGAGAGAGGCAGAGGAAGAGCGAGAGAATCTCAAGCAGACTCTGAACTGAGCACAGAGCCCAATGTGTAGCTTGATCCAATGACTATGAGATCATGACCTGGGCCAAAATAAAGAGTTGGACACTTAAGCAATTGAGCCACCCATATAATCTCATGTATATTTTCAAACCTGTAAATAGTTCTCATTTCTGTCACTGAGCCTCTCCTCCAGTGAAATCTCTTCATCTCTGATCATTGCTGAAGTGCTTTCCCTTCTTGAGGCCCCTTTTCATCAAAACCTAATTGTTCACAGAGTTTCCATTTGCCCAGTGAGTCCCCCTTTGTATTGAACTCCCTATTTCTCATTGAGCTCTCTTATCTACTGTTAACTGCACCCTTTCCCTGAGGCCTTAAACCCTCGCCACTCCCATTTGCACACTGGTCCATCATTCCATTACTTATTCTAATCCCCTTTATTGTCTACATTTGCTCACTAAAATCTTCCCTTTTGAGAGATCATGACTAACACCAAGGAAAGAGAAACAATTATCAGAAATTATTATCAACAGTGATATGCTAATAAATTAAGCAACCTGGAAGAAATGGATGCCTTCCTAGAAACCTGGAAACTGTCAAGACTGAAACAGGAAAAAATTGACAACCTGAATCGACCAATAACCAGTAATGGGATTAAAGCAGTGATCACAAACCTCTCAAAAAACAAGAGTCCAGTACCTGATGGAGTCCCAGGGGAATTCTACCAAACAGACAAAGAAGAAATAATACCTATTCTCCTGAAACTGTTTCAAAAAAATAGAAACAGAAGGAAAACTTTCAGACTCATTCTATGAGGCAAGCATTTCCTTGATCCCAAAACCTGGCAAGGCCCCCATCAAAAAGAAGTATTAAAGGCCAATATCCCTGATGAATATGGATACCAAAATTCTCAACAAGATCCTAGCTAATAGGATCCAACAGTACATGAAAAGGATTATCCATCACAACCTGGTGGGATTTATTCCCTGGCATGCATGGGTGGCTCATCATTTCCAAATCAACCAATGTGATAGAACACATTAATGACAAGAGAGGTAAGAACCATATGATCCTCTCAATTGATGAAGAAAAAAAATTAACAAAATACAGCATCCTTTCCTGATTAAACTCATCAGAGTGTAGGGACAAAGGGAAAATTCCTCAATTTTATAAAAACATCTTTGAAAAGCCCAGAGCAAATACCATTCTCAATGGGGAACACCTGAGAGCCTTTCCCTTAAGATCAGGAGCATGACAAAGATGCCCACTTTCGGCACGATTCTTTAACGCAATACAGGAAGTCTCAGTGACAACAATCAGATAACAAAAATAAATAAAAAGTATTCAAATTGGCAAAGAAGAAGTCAAATTCTCTTTGCATATGACAATATATTTTATGTGGAAAACCCAAAAAAGCTTCACCCCTAAATTACTAGGGGTAATTGATGTCTGCATCAATTCACTAATTAGGCAGAATACAAAATGAGTGCATAGAAATCAGTTGCTCTCCCATATACTAACAATGTAAATATAGAAAGAGAAAATAGGGAATTGATTCCATTTACAATAGCACCAAAACACATAAGATATCTTGGAATAAACCTAACCAAAGAGGGGAAGGATCTATACTCTAGAAACTTCAGAACACTTATGAAAAAATTGAAGAAGACAGAAAAAGATGGAAAATGTTCTATACTCATGGATCAGAAGAATAAACATTGTTAAAATGTCTATGCTGCCCAGAGCTATCTATATGTTCAATGCCATCCCAATCAAAATACCAATGGCATTTTTCAAAGTGCTGGAACAAACAATCCTAAATTTTGTATGGAACCAGAAAAGACCCTGAATTTCCAAGGAAATGTTGAAGAAGAAAAACAAATTTGGGGGCATCACATTGTCAAGTCAAGGTATATTACAAAGTGTCAAGATATATTACAAAGTTGTGATCACCAAGACAGCATGTCTTTGGCACAAAAATAGACACATAGATCAATGGAACAGAATAGAAAGCCCAGAAATGGATTCTCAGTTCTGTGGTCCGTTAATCTTCAGCAAAGCAGGAAAAAATACCCAATGGAAAAAAAACAATCCCTTCAATAAATGATGCTGGTAAAATTGGACAGCTATATATGGAAGAATGAAACTCGACCATTCTTTTACAGTATACACGAAGATTAAACTCTAAATGGATGAAGGACTTCAATGTGAGGTGGGAATCCATCAAAACCCTAGAAGAGAACATAGGCAGTAACCTCTTTGACATTGGCCACAGCAACTTCTTTCAAGACACGTCTCCCAAGGCAAGGGAATCAACAGTGAAAATGAACTTTTGGAACTTCATCAAGATCAAAACGTTCTGCACAGCAAAGGAAACAATCAACCAAACTAAAAGGCAATCCACAGAATGGGAGAAGATATTTGTAAATTACACTACAGATAAAGGGCTGATATCAAGATGTAAAAAGAACTTCACAAACTCAACACCCAAAAAAGAAATAATCAAGTCAATAAGCCAATAAATGAGCAGAAAACATGAACAGACACTTCTCCAAAGGAGATATACAAATGGCTAACATCATCATCATTAGTCATCAGGGAAATTCAAATCAAAACCATACTGAGATAGCACTTTACACAAATTAGAATGGCTAAAACTGACAAGGCAAGAAACAACAAATGTTGGAAAGGTTGTGGAGAAAGAGGAACCCTTTCTATTTAAGGGCTACACTGTTGATAGGAATGCAAGTTGGTATAGCCACTTTGGAATACAGTGTGGAGGTTCCTCAAAAAATTAAAAATTGAGGTCCTCAATGAACCAGCAATTGTACTAGTGGTCATTTACTCCAACAACAGATGTAGTGAAAAGAAGGGCCACATCCACCCCTGTGTTCATAGGAGCAATGTCCTCAAGAGCCAAATTATGGGAAGAGCTGAGATGCCCTTCAACAGATGAATGGATAAAGAAGATGTGGTCCATCTATACAATGGAAAATTACTCAGCCAACAGAAAGGATGACTACCCAACTTTTGCATCAACATGGATGGGATTGGAGGAGATTATGCTAAGTGAAATACGTCAAGCAGAGAAAGTCAATTATCATATGGTTTCACTTACTTGTGGAACATAAGAAATAGCATAGAGGACAGTAGGAGAAGGAAGAGAAAATGAAGGGAGGGCATATCAAGCAGGAGATGAACTATGAGAGACTATGGACTCTGGGAAACAAACTGAGGGTTTTAGAGGGGAGAGCATGGGGGGGTGGGTTAGCCCAGTGATGGGTATTAAGGAGGATACTCATTGCATGGAGCACTGGGTGTTATATGCAAACAATGAATCATGGAACATTACATCAAAAACTAATTATGTACTGTATGGTGACTAGCATAACATAATAAAAAATTAAAAAATAAAAATAAATAAAATCTTCCCATTCCTGTTTTCTCATAGCCCACCCACTCCTGTTCCCTTCAGGCTTAGTTTGATCTCTCAACAGCATCTCATGACAGCCCCTAGAGTGTTTCTGACCTCTTATGAAGCCCTAGTCACCTCTTAAAACAACATGATTTTCCTCAGCCTCTGTTTTTTCCTTTAACCCCCAACCCCTCATGTATTTTTAACAGTTTCTTAAACCAGTATTCTTGCTGCCCCACATCTGCATTTTCCTCTCTTCCACATTGCTGGATTTCTTCCCCATTATGTGGGCAAACCCTCCTTTTCCTCTGGCCCCAGTTACCTTTTTCTTTCCCACTTCTTTTTTTTTTTTAAGATTTTTATTTATTTATTTGACAGAGAGATCACAAGCAGGCAGAGAGGCAGGCAGAGAGAGAGGAGGAAGCAGGCTCCCTGCTGAGCAGAGAGCCCAATGCGGGGCTCGATCCCAGGACTCTGAGATCATGACCTGAGCCGAAGGCAGTGGCTTAACCCACTGAGCCACCCAGGCACCCTTCTTTCCCACTTCTATAATCAGCACTCTTTCCCTTCCTCATTTATCCCCTAACCCCCGGCCATCTTTCCATCTTTTGGATATGGCCCCCTTTTCTTTCAAGCTTCCATCTTCTTTCTAAATTCTCATATATTTTCTATGCCTCCAACTTCTTCCACAGAACCTCTTTCTACCACTGAACATCTCCCTGACACTTTGCTTTTTGAAAGTGGCTTTTATCTCTTTCTTTTCACTGGCCTGCATCATAGAACTTATGTCCCATTCCTGCCACTTAGCTCGATCCACAGTTAGTCCATCCCTACCATTTCACTCTATCTAGACACTTAGCTCCTATATCTGCTAGCAGAGGAGTCATATTTAGACATCTATTTTCTTGACAATGTTCTTTTGAGAAAATAAGATATTCATAGCTTCTGAAACACAAATCTCCTCTGCATTTTTACAGCCAGGCAGGCATTTTCTCTCCCCCATGCTTTTCTTTAGTTGTCGCAGTGTTATCATATACTTACGTGGTGACGGCAAGGAATTCAGCGAATACTAGTTCCATCTCCTCCTTTGGCAAGTTTCTTGCAGCCTCAGGTTTTTGTTTGGACCTTTGGGAGTGGATGGGATGGTCCTTCTCATTAACTGGCTTTTGGATGTCAGGTGGAAGCAGAGGCCAGCTGCAATTCTGAAGGCCATGGTCCATGTTTTCCTTGGCTTCTCCTTTTCTTTCACAGGTCAATGTGGAGTGTGTTGTATAGACTGAAGTCCTGGGCCAAGCCTGGCTACTTTCAGGTGGCACATTGACTGCCAAAGCTTTCAGCACCCTTGGAAGAGACTCTTCAATTTGTTTTTCTTTGTACTTTGAAATTAGGAGGAGATCCCCACCCCCATATCCCTGAACATACATGTGAAAGCATACGTACAATGCCTCAGAATATCAAAGACTTGGGCCTTACTGATTTACTTTAAAGGTTACCATTTTTTGTTATAGAGAATGCATCCTTTCTGTCTTTTGATTAGCAGAGCCCACCTTGGCTTTTGAGAGTTTAGAATTAGTCAAAGGCGGAGGGATATTCAGGAAGGGAGAGAAAAAAGAACTCTGGAGTGTCAGAGATAATAAGACCTAGAAAGGCCCCCTAATCCAACAACTTTGTTGCCAAGATGGGGAAACTTAGTCCTAGAGAGGGGAGGAGACTTGCAAGGTCAATGATAGAGCTAAGGCTGGAAGCCAAATTAGTGGGGAAGGAGAGGGTCATCTTTGTCCCTCTTAGACCCACTTTGGTTCTTCAGACTTACATTTCCAGATGGGTTTTTTGTTGATACAATCACAAACATAACAATTATATTGAAAACCTCTCTGGAATTGGAGATCAAGTATTTCTCTTTCTGAATAAATGGGCTTCTGATCCCATGGCAATGGATTAATATTCTGTCTCCTTTGCCAGTCTGTGGGCCTGTTCTAGAGCCGAAGGACAGCTTGATATAATATTTCTGCTGTGGAGTTACTGGAAGAAAGCTATATGGACAAGTAGTTGGGTCCATGCATACAAGGGTTTCCAATGACACTCACAGGTATACTGCCCTAATAATAAAGGCTACTACTTAAGTCCTATTATATAGTGTGATCTACATGCATGATTACATTTCATTCTTACCACAACTCTGTAAGGAAGGCCTAGATATTTACCTCTATTTTATTGAAAGGAAACCAAAGCTCTGAGAAGTGAAGTGACTTACACAAGGTCACTTAGCTAGTAAGTGGTGACATTGAGATTTAAAGCTATTTCTGTCTACTTGGTTCCAAAGGTCATGCTTTTATGAGCTGTTAACTTGTAGGTACTTTACCTCAACTCCATGATTAGGTAGACAAAGAGTGGGCCTTTGGGATAATGATACAATGATGATGATGTTGAAAATTTAACACATGCTCTTGCCTTTCCCATCTTGGCACTATACTAGGCACCAGGATTACAGAGATGAATCAAGCATATCACAGCATGTCCTCTCAGAGTGCTCACATTCTAACTAAGGGAAAGAATGATAGAGAACCACATGAATAAATAACAAGAATTAGATAGTGGTAAGAGGAACCTGTTTAATCTTAATATTTGTATGGAATCAGAAGAGACTCCGAATTGCTAAGGAAATGTTGAAAAAGGAAAACAAAACTGGGGGCATCATGTTGCCTGATTTCAAGCTTTACTACAAAGCTGTGATCACCAAGACAGCATGATACTGGCATAAAAACAGACACATAGACCAGTGGAACAAAATAGAGAGACCAGATTAGGACCCTCAACTCTACAGTCAAATAATCTTTGACAAAGCAGTAAAAAATATACAGTGGAAAAAAGTCTCTTCAATAAATGGTGCTGGGAAAATTGGAAAGCTAGATGTAGAAGAATGAAACTCGACCATTCTCTTACACCGTACACAAAGATAAACTCAAATTGGATAAAAGACCTCAATGTGAGGCAGGAATTCATCAGAATCCTAGAGGAGAACATAGGCAGTAACCTCTTTCGATATCAGCCACAGCAACTCCTTTCAAGATATGTCTCCAACAGCAAAGGAAACAAAAGTGAAAATGAATTTTTGGCACTTCATCAAGATCAAAAGCTTCTGCACAGTAATTCTGAAACAGTCAACAAAACAAAGTGGCAACCCACAGAATGGGAGAAGATATTTGCAAATGACAGTACAGACAAAAGGCTGATATCCAGGATCTATAAAGAACTTCTCAAACTCAACACACACAAAACAGATAATCATGTAAAAAACATGGGCAGAAGACATGAACAGACACTTCTCCAATGAAGACATACAAATGGCTATCAGACACATGAAAAGATGTTCATCATCACTGGCCATCAGGGAGCTTCAAATCAAAACCACATTGAGGTACCACCTTACACCGGTTAGAATGGCCAAAATTAATAAGACAGCAAACAACATGTGTTGGAGAGGATGTGGAGAAATGGGAACCCTCTTACACTGTTGGTGGGAATGCAAGTTGGTGTAGCCACTTTGGAAAACAGTGTGGAGATTCCTTAAGAAATTAAAAGCAGAGTTTCCCTATGACCATGCAATTGCACTATTGGGTATTTACCCCAAAGATACAGATGTAGTGAAAAGAAGGGCCATCTGTACCCCAATGTTTATAGCAGCAATGGCCATGGTTGCCAAACTGTGGAAAGAACCAAGATGCCCTTCAACGGACAAATGGATAAGGAAGATGTGGTCCATATACACTATGAAGCATTATGCCTCCATTAGAAAAGATGAATATACAACTTTTGTAGCAACATGAACAGGACTGGAAGAGATTATGCTGAGTGAAATAAGTCAAGCAGAGAGAGTCAAGTATCATATGGTTTCACTTATTTGTGGAGCATAACAAATAGCATGGAGGACAAGGTGAGATGGAGAGGAGAAGGGAGTTGAGGGAAGTTAGAAGGGGAGGTGAACCCTGAGAGACTATGGACTCTGAAAAACAATCTGAGGGTTTTGAAGGGGCGGGGGGGAGG
>NW_019154189.1:764245-858664 GCF_002288905.1 Enhydra lutris kenyoni
AAAACAATGAATACTGTTACTCTGAAAAGAAATAAAAAATTAAAAATAAATAAATAAAAGCAGAGTTTCCCTATGACCCTGCAATTGCACTACTGGGTATTTACCCCAAAGATACAGATGTAGTGAAAAGAAGGGCCATCCATACCCCAGTGTTCATAGCAGCAATGGTCACAGTCACCAAACTGTGGAAAGAACCAAGATTCCCTTCAACAGATGAATGGATAAGAAATATGTAGTCCATATATACTATGGAGTATTATGCCTCCATCAGAAAGGATGATTACCCAACTTTTGTAGCAACATGGACGGGACTGGAAGAGGTTATGCTGAGTGAAATAAGCCAAGCAGAGAGAGTCAATTGTTATATGGTTTCATTTATTTGTGGAGCATAGGAAATAACACGGATGACATGGGGAGATGGAGAGGAGAAGGGAGTTGGGGGAAATTGGAGGGGGAGATGAACCTTGAGAGACTAAGGACTCTGAAAAACAATCTGTGGATTTTGAAAGGGTAGGGGGTGGGAGGTTTGGTGAGCCTGGTTGTGGGTATTTTGGAGGGTATGAATTGCATGGAGCATTGGATGTGGTGCATAAACAATGAATTCTGGTACCCTGAAAAGAAATTAAAAAAATTAAAAAATAAGAGGAACCTGTTTAATTAATCCGTGTAAACCGGCATGGACAATGATATTTGAGTGGGATTTTGAGGAATAGGTAGAAGTTTCCCAGCAATAGAAAAGAACTTGGTAGGACAGAAATAGTGACAAGCATTCTGGGCAGAGGAACCAACCTAAGTAAAGGTACAGAAGAATAGAAATCCTTGATTTGTTCTGGAAGCAGTAAGTAGGGCCCAGGGGAGTGTTAAGAAGGGTGCGAACAATCATGCTAGCAGGTGGCCACAATTGCTTGTAACCTGTTATTTTCTGAAAGCCATTAGAATAACCCTGAACCCCGGATCATCCTGCAGTATACATAGGTGACCCAGGACAGGCACATGAATTAATGGACACTTGATTGATTGATTGAAGCCTTGTCAATAGGAGAAGTAACATGCCTGTGGCAATTTGGTGGACCTCCTCTTAGCCCCAATTCAATCCTTTCCCTACATGATCTGAGATCCGATTTCCTCTACATAGTCACTCCTTAGTTTTGCTGTGTTTATAACTGCAAGAAAGCAAAAGCCATATGGAGTATTTCTCCTTCAATTGGCCTGCATCTCCAAATATTTTGATGGCCCACATGTGAGACAAAATAGGGTACTATTTTAGTGTGTGGGCTCTGAAGCCAGACTGCTTGGATTTGTTCACACCTTGACATAATATTTCCTGTCAATAGATTGATCTTTGACCAGCTATTGAACCTGGTTGTGCCTCAGTTTTTTCCACTTTTTAGCCCTCTCCTAAGTTTATTTGAGTATTAAATTAGATAATATTAAGTGCTTGGAAAAGTGCTTGGTACATGTAAATATTTAACAATATTTAACTATTTTCATTTGTGCTTATTATCAATGTTGTTTGAGATGTCTGGCTAGTTCTACAAAGTCAATAGTTATCTCTACCTATAAAGCATGTAAATATTATCAAAAATTTTACATTATTAATCACTTTTAAATATTCTTGTGAATAGACAATTCTTCTCATGGACTTACTTTGATTTATTTAGTCATTATGTTTTTTACTGGCCACTGTTTGACTTAATTGTCCTTGAATAAAAAATCTCCAGACATCTCTGAAAAGATTTTGACCTTCTGCAAATGGCTTTAACCTCTCTTTTCTTCAGTTTCCTTTTCTGTAAAACAGAGTTGTTAGTAATGATATCTTCCTTATTGGGTAACCATGAGAACTAAATTAGTTAATTCCAAAACGGATCTTAGACCATAGTAAGTATTTTATATCAGATTAGTTATTGGTATTACTCTGGCTTGCTTTTTGAAAAATCAAGATGTCTCAGGCACATCTCAATTATTTTTACCTCGAAATTTGGTGTGTGCTAACTTCCAGGAATTCTTAGGATCATTTAGTGGAGAAGAGAATGATGGTCCAAAGACTTGGTGTTAGCTAGGAGATGTACAGTAGATTATTTTACATGAGTGTTGGTAACAGGCAAGATGTCACTAGAGGCTGCTAGAGCCATATCTATGACATAGCTGCAGCCTGTGACATTAGTATTCTTGATTCATTTTTAATAAGTAAGACACGCACATGGTACAAAGTACAAAATGGTATAGAAGTGTGTATAGGAAACTATATGTCCTCTGGAATCACTATTGACAAGCGTGTAGTTCAGTTCTGTTTAGACCTAACCAGTGTGGTCAGCTTCTGGAATGTATGGCAGAAATCTTTCAAATTCATGTACTTATATTGATATGTCCTTTCTTAAATTTAAAATCCATTAATTAACGTATAGTGTATTATTAGTTTCAGAGGTAGACTTTAGTGATTCATCAGTTGCATATAACACCCAGTGCTCATTATATCAAGTGTCTTCCTTAATGCCCATCACCCAGTTACCATTACCTATCCCAACCCACAACCCCTAGTAGTTTTTCAGACCCACTCATCATAGTGGTATTGGAAATACTTTTCTTATACAATAAAATTAAAAGTAATAATTTGCAGGAATAGGAGAGTTAGAAAGATTTTGGGGAAGGTCAGTGTCACAATTTTACATGAGGCCTTCCTTGACTGGGGAATAAAGGACTGGGAGAGTTGGAGTGTGCTCTGATATGAACCCACCAAATGAAAATATGACAAGCAGGCATATTGTTAATTATGAGCCTATTGGGCTATAGGGTACAGATATGGATACTAACTTGGAAGAATAGGGTTCCTCTAAGAGATTGGATGAGGCAGAAAGTGGTCCTCAGTTGGAGAGAGACACCCTGTTAAACTGCGTCTCTTATTTTCCACTCCATAGTTCTCTCCCAACCTACGACAGCTCTAAACCAGAAATGGAAACAGTTTTGAGAGACAATCCAAGAATCCCTAAAGGGCAGCTGTTTTCCAATTCCTGAGAATCAGGCAGTCAGAAGGGAGATAAGATGCTGGGTGAGATCTGCCAACTACTCATTGTCTCTCAATTACACTCCAATCTTCTGAGCGACTAATCCTTGTCTACCCAGTGAGATATGTGGCCCTCATCCATGCTCCCACCAATTGCATATGCTTACAGCTACCAGCTCCCTACAAAATCTAGCAAGCATAGAGTCATCTTTACTTTTTTCAGTGTCATCTTTAGAACTAACGTGAAATGAGAGATTTACCTTTGACAAAATACAGCATCATTTCTTTTTTTTTATATATTTTTTAATTTTTAACTTTATTTTCAGCGTAACAGTATTCATTGTTTTTGCACCACACCCAGCGCTCCATGCAATCCATGCCCTCTCCAATACCCACCACCTGGTTCCCCCAACCTCCCACCCCCGGCCCCTTCAAAACCCTCAGATTGTTTTTCAGAGTCCATAGTCTCTCAGGGTTCACCTCCCCTTCCAATTTCCCTCAACTCCCTTCTCCTCTCCATCTCCCCTTGTCCTCCATGCTATTTGTCATGCTCCACAAATAAGTGAAACTATATGATAATTGACTCTTTCTGCTTGACTTATTTCTTGATAAAAGCTCTCCACAATGTAGGAATAGAGGGAACATCCCTCAGTATCATAAGAGCCATCTATGAAAAACCCACGCGAATATCATCCTCAATGGGGAAAAACAGAGCTTTTTCTCTAAGGTCAGGAACACAACAGGGATGTCCACAATCACCACTTTTATTTAACATAATACTGGAAATCCTTGCCTCAGCAATCAGACAACAAAAAGAAATAAAAGGCATCCAAATAGGCAAAGAAGTCAAACTCTCACTCTTCACAGATGACATGTAGAAAACCCAAAAGACTCCACCCCAAAATTGCTAGAACTGATACAAGAACTCAGCAATGTGGCAGAATATGAAACCAATGCACAGAAGTCAGTTGCATTTCTATTTTGTTTTTTTTAATATTTTTTCCTTTTTTTCTTAATTTAAATTCAGTTAACCAGCACATAGTAATACATCATTAGTTTCAGATGTAATGTTCAACAATTCATCAGTTGTGTATAACACCCAGTGCTGATCACATCATGAGCATCCTTAATCCCAAACCCAGTTACCACATCCTCCCACCAACATCCCCTTCAGTAACCCTCACATTGTTTCCCATACTTAAGAGTCTCTCATGGTTTGTCTCCCTCTCTAATGACTTCCCATTCAGTTTTCCCTCCCATCACTTATGGTCTTCCACATGGTTTCTTTTAGTCCACATATGAGTGAAACCATATGAATATTGTGCTTCTCTGATTGACTTATTTCACTTAGCATAATACCCTCCAGTTCCATCTGAGTCAGTATCCATCCTTGCTGATGGCTGAGTAATATTCCACTGTATATATAAACTACATCTTTATCCGTTAATTTGTCAAAGAACATTTCAGCTCCTTCCATACTTTGGCTATTGTGGAAACTGCTGCTTTAAATACTGGGGTTCAGGTGCCCCTTTGAATCAGTATGTTTGTATTCTTTGGATAAATACCTAGTAATGTGATTGCTGGGTTGTAGGGTTGCTCTATATTTAACTTCTTGAAGAACCTCCATACTATTTTCCAGAATAGCTACACCAGTTTGCATTTCCACTAAGAGTGTAAGAGGGTTCCCCCTTCTCTATATCCTTGCCAACATGTATGCTTCCTGTCTTGTTTATTTAAGCCATTCTGATTGGTGTGAGGTGATATCTCATTGTGGTTTTGATTCGTATTTCCCTGATACCAAGAGATATGGAACATTTTTTTCATGTGTCTTTTGGCCATTTGTGTTTCTTCTAATTGGACAATTGTCTGTTCATGTCTCCTGTCCACTCTTGACTGGATTCTTTGTTTTGGGGGGGTTAAGTTTGATAAGTTCTTTATAGATCTTGAATACTAGCCCTTTCTCCAATAAGACATTTCCAATTGCAAATACCTTTTACCATTCTGTAGATTTCTTTTTCATTTTTTTGACTCTTTGCTTTGCTGTGCAGAAGCTTTTTATTTTGATGAAGTCCCAATAGTTCATTTTTGCTTTTGATTCCTTTGCCTTTGAACACATGTCTAGCAAGAAGATGCTGTGGTCCAAGTCAAAGAGGTTGATGCCTGTATTCTTCTCTAGAATTTTGATGGATTCTTCTCTCACACTTAGGTCTTTCATACATTTTGAGTTTGTTTTTTACATATGGTGCAATAAAATGGTCCAGTTTCATTATTCTGCATGTGGCTGTCCAATTTTCCTAATACCATTTATTGAAGAACAAATGTCCTTTTTTTCTCACGGTATATTTTTTCCTGTTTTGTTGAAGATCAGTTGATCAGAGTTGGGTGTTCATTTCTGGGTTCTTTATTCCATTCCACTGCCCTATGTGTCTGTTTTTGTGCCAGTGCCATACTGTCTTGATGATTACAGCTTTGTAATATAGCTTGAAGTCCAGAATTATAATGCTTCCAGCTTCAGTTTTCTTGTTCAATATTCTTTTTCTCTTTTTTCTTTAAATTCAATTATCCAACATATATCATTAGTTTCAGATTTACAGTTCAATAATTCATCAGTTTGCATATAAAATCCAATGTTCATCATTTGTTTGTGTCTTCAGTTTCTTTCATCATTTTATAATTTTCAGAGTACAGATCTTTCTCCCCTTTGTTTAAATTTATTCCTAGATATTTTATTATTTCGATGAAATTATAAATAGGATTGGTTTCTTAGTTTCTCTTTCTGCTGCTTCATTATTGGTATATAGAAATGCAACAGATTTCTGTTCATTGATTTTTATCCTGAAACTTTACATAAGTCATTTATCAGTTCTAGTAGTTTTTTTATGGACTCTTTAGGGTTTTCTAAATATAGTATCATGTCATCTGCGAATTGTGAAAGTTTGAGTTCTTCCTTGCCAATTTGGATGTCATTTATTTATTTATTTATTTATCTAATTGCTGTGGCTAGAACTTCCAATAGTATATTGACTAAAAGTGGTAAGATGGACATCCCTGTCTTATTCCTGACCTTATGGGGAAAGCTCTTAGTTTTTCCCCATTAAGTATGATGTTCCCTGTGTTTTTCATATACAGCCTTTATCATGTTGAGGTATGTTCTCTTTAAACCTACTTTTTGAAGTTTATTATTATTATTATGAATGGATGTTGTACTTCGTCAAATGTTTTTTTTTTGCCTGTTGAAATGATCGTATGGTTCTTATCCTTTTTATTACTGATGTGATATACCATGTTGATTGACTTGCCAATATTGAACCACCCTTGCAACCCAGAAATAAATCCCACTTGATCATGATGAATGATTTTTTTTTAATGCATTGTTGCATTTGGCTTGCTAGGAATTTGTTGATAATTTTTGCATCTGTATTTATATTGGCCTGCAGTTCTCTTTTTTGGGTGGTGTTTTTACCTGCTTTTGGTATCAGTGTAATGCTGGCCTCTTAGAATGAATTTGGAAGTTTTCCTTCTTTTTCTATTTTTTGGAAAAGTTTAATAATAGGTATTAATTCTTCTTTAAATATTTGGTAGAATTTGCTTATAAAGCCATGTGGTCCCAGATTTTTGTTTGTTTGGAGTTTTTTGGTTACTGCCTAAATTTTTTTTGCTGATTATAGGTCTGCTTACTTTTCTATTTTTTTCCTGTTTCAGTTTTGGTACTTTATATGTTTCTCAGGATTAATCCATTTCTTCTAGGTTTTTCAATATGTTGACATGTAAGTTTTCATAATATTCTCTCACAGTCCTTTGCATTTCGGTGGTGTAAGTTTTTATTTCTCCTCTTTCATTTTTTTAATTTGCATTCTCTCTCTCTTTCTTCCCCTTTGATGAATACATCTAAAGACTCATGATTTTTGTTGCTCTTTTCAAAGAACCAGCTCTTGGTTTCATTAATCTATTCTATTGTGGTTTTGTTTGTTTGTGCATTTGTTTTTGTTTCCATATCATTTATTTCTGCTTTAACCCTTCCTCTACTGGTTGTGGGGTTTTTTGGTTGTTCTTTTTCTAGGTCTTCTAGGTATCAATTTAGGTTCTTTGAAAATTTTCTCGCTTCTTGAGGTAGGCTGGTATTGCTATAAAATTCCTTCTTAGAACCACTTTTGCTGTATCCCAAAGATTTTGGGTTGTTGTGTTTTCATTTATATTCATTTCCATATACTTTTGGATTTCTTCTTTGATTTCTTGGTTCAACCATTCATTGTTTAGTAGTATGTCATTTAACCTCCATGTATTTGTGAACTTTCCAGATTTCTTTCTTGTGGCTTATTTCTGGCTTCATAACCTCTTCATTAGAAAACATGACTTTGAATTTTTTAATTTGTTGAGACTTGATTTGTGGCCTAATATGTGATCTATTCTGAGGAATGTTCTATATGCACTTGGAAGGAATGTGTATTCTGCTGTTTTCCAATGAAATGTTCTGAATATATCTGTTAAATCCATCTGGCAAGTGTTTCATTCAAAGCCATTGTTTCCTTGTTGATTTTCAGTTTAGATGCTCTGTCCATTGATGTAAATAGGGTACTAAAGTCCCCTACTATTATTGTATTACTATCAATTAGTTCCTTTATGTTTGCGATTAACTGTTTTCTGTATTTTGGTGCCCCCTGTTGGGTGAATAGATTCACAATTGTTATATCTTCTTATTGGGTTATCCCTTTTATGATTATATAGCTATCCTTTTTGTCTCTTATTCCAGTCTTTGTTTTAAAATCTATTTTTGTCGGGGCACCTGGGTGGCTCAGTGGGTTAAGCCTCTGCCTTCAGCTCGGGTCATGATCCCAGGTTCCCAGGATCGAGCCCCACATCAGGCTCTCTGCTCAGCGGGGATCCTGCTTCCCCCTCTCTCTCTCTGCCTGCCTCTCTGCCTACTTGTGATCTCTCTCTGTCAAATAAATAAATAAAATCTTTTAAAAAAAATAAAATCTATTTTGTCTGATAGAAGTATTGCAACCTGGGCTTTCTATTCATGTCCATTTGCATGGTAAATGTTTCTCCACCTCCTTACTTTCAATCTTCAGGTGTCATTAGGTCTGAAATTAGTCTCTTGTAAGCAGCATATCAATGGCTCTTGTTTTTTGTTTTTTGTTTGTTTATTTGTTTGCTTTTTTGTCCAATCTGATAGCCTTTTTCTTTTGTTTGGAGCATTGAGCCCATTAACATTCAGAGTAATTATTGAAAGACATGAATTTAGTGACATTTTATTACCTTGTAAAGTGGCTGTTTCTGTAGATTGTCTCTCATTCTGGTCTGTGTTACTTCTGGGATGCCTCTTCACTGAAGGGATTCTTTAGTATGTCTTGCAGGGCTGGTTTAGTGTTCACAAATTCCTTTACTTTTTGTTTGTTCTGGAAATTCCTTATCTCTCCTTTTATTCTGAATTATAGCCTTGCTGGATAAAGTATTCTTGGCTGCATATTTTTCCCATTTAGAACATATTATATATTGTGTGAATATATATTGAATATGAATTCCATGAATATTTATTTATACTCTTGTAGTTTAAAGACCTCTTGTCCTGAGCTGCTTTCAGGATTTACTCTTTATCTCTGAAATTTACAAGTCTCTCTATCATATGTCGTGCTTTTTTTTACCTATTTTTATTGATTTTGAAGTGAGTGCTCTGTGCCTCCTGCACTTGAATGTGTTTCCTTCCCCAGATTTGGGAAGTTATCAGCTACAATTTGTTCAAATAAACCTTCTTCCCTGCTCTCTCTCTCTCTTTTTCTTCTTCTGGGACCCCTATTATTTGAATATTATTTCACTTTATGGTATCACTGATTTCTGTCTCATTTAGTGATCCAGTAGTTGTCTTTGTCTCTTCTTCTCAAATTCTGTAATCTCCATCATTTTGTCTTCTCTATCACTGACTTTCTCTTTTGACTTATTTTATCCTTGATGTTACAGCATCCATTTTTTTTTACTATATTTCAATAAAAGTATTTTTAATTTTGGCCTGATTAAATTGTAGTTCTATTATTTTTATTGTAAGGCATTTTCTAGCATCTTCTATGTTTTCTTCAAGCCCAGCTAGTATCTTTATAATAACTGTTTTAAATTCTAGTTTGTACATCTTCTTATAACCATATTGCTTAAATCCCTATCATTGAGTACTACCTCCTGTTCTGTATTTTGTGGTGAATTTCTCTGTCTCATCATTATTTCCAGAAAAGACAAGAAGAAAGAGGGAGGAGAAAACAGTAGCCCCACCAAAAAAAGAAAGAAAAAAAAAAAAACAAAGCAAACCAGAAGAAAACAAAAGTCAAACAAAATAAGAAAAAATCAAAACAGAAACAAAAGAGAACAAAACAAAATACTAGATTCTGGGTGTATTTTGGTCATCTTGTTAATAAAAACTAGGTCCCAAAATAGGAAATAAAAAATATATATATTTATAAAAATAAATAAAGTAAGATAAAATAAAATACAAAGAATGGAAACCAATTTTTGTGTGTGTGTGTGTATATATATATATATATATAAAAGCATATAAATATATATAAATATATATAAAATCTATATATAACTATATATGTGTGTGTATATATATATATATATAATCCCTGAAACTCTAAAGAATACACTTAAAAATCCCCACAAATGCTATATACTGTTTTCCCTTAGAGCTAAAGTTTTGCATTTCTCTATAATCAGTAAACTTGGTATTAGCCAGTTGTTCCTGCTGATCTTCCCAGGGAAAGGCCAGTTCTGCTGATTCTCAAGTACCCTCATCCTGGTAGAATTGTGCCTGTCTTCCCTGGGGGCTGGACTTTATTTAAGCAGTTCCGGATTACCCTATGTGGCGCTCTTTTTCTCCCTGGAGGCTTTCAGCAACAATGAGAGAGATGAAAATGGTGGTACCCTCTCTACTGAAAATTTCCACCCCCACTCTTCAGTGAGCCCTCAAATAAAAGCATCCAATCACTTTTGTCTCTCTGCTTTCCGTGTGAACCCTGTGTTCACTCAGCCAGTGACCAAGTGTTTTTATCTCAGGCACACAACTAAGCTTCAAGTTGTTGAATTTTTGAACCCTCTCAGGGCAGACCCTCACCTTTTCCCCCAGGGGAGTGGGGGAAGCCTCATAATGGTCTGCTTCTTGCTGGGTCCCTGCCCAGAGAGCAGTGGCACCACTGTGCAGTGGTTCAGTTTATGGCAACACTGAGCAGAAAGCTGGCACCTAGACTTATTGTTTTTAGTTGGCTTCCCTGCTCCAATGCCTGGGAATTCTGTCACATTCAGGAACTCTCTGTTGTTCTTGTGACTCTGGGGATCCTAAGACCACACTATCCCACCTGGGATTCCACCCCTCTCTGACACTGAAACACCTTTAAGCAAAGGACACCCCCCAGCATAGCAGACTTCTAAAAGTTCCAATTTTGCACTCTCCAGTTTATATAATAATTTGTAGCCTCCTTAAGCTGGTTCCCTACCACTGCCATATATTCTAATATATCTCCACAGCTCCTACCTTCCAAGAAGTAGTCACTTGTCTATTTGTAGAATTGCAGCATTTCTTTTATTAGCTCTCCCATTGTTTTCACAGGTATTCAGAATGATTTGATAACTATCTAGCTGAATTCCAGGGACCAGACAGATTTAGGATCCTCTACTCCTCCTCCATCTTAATTCCTCCTTCAGACTCCACTTCTAATTGTGATTCTCTTCCTATGTCTGACACATCTGCAGTTACTGCCTTCAATGAAATCTTGAATCTCTCAATGTCATACATGAAGGTTGGAATCAATCTTCTCCAAATTCCTGATGAATGTTGATATTTTTACCTCTCTCTATGAATCACAAATGTTTTTTAATGTCATCTAGAATGGTGAGTCCTTTCCAGAAGGGTTTTAATTTACATTGCCCAGGTCCATCAGGGGGATAACTATCCATGGTAGCCAAAACCTTACAAAATGTATTTCATAAATACAAAGATTTTAAAGTCAAAATTAATCCTCGATCCATGGGCTGTACAATGGATATTGTGTTAGCAGGCATGAAAACAATGTTAATCTCATTGTATATCTCCCTCAGAGTTCTTTGGTGACTGGGTACATTGTCAATGAGCAGACATATTTTGAAAGATTTTTTTCTTCTGAGTGGGTCTCAACAGTGGGCTTAAAATATTCAGTATATCAGGAGGAAGAGATAATATGGTGAAAGAGTAGAAGGACCTAAGCTGTCTCAGTTTTTGAGTACAACTAGATAGTTATCAAATAATTCTGAACACTCAGGAAATCAATTGGAGTTCTGACAAAATAAATGATGCAAGTCCTTAAGTAGAAAAGTGACCACTGTTAAGAAGGTAGGAGATGTGGAGGTGAGATATAGCTGAAGATAAGCTGGTAGGGAGGGAGCCGGCTTATGGAGGTACTGTAAATTATTATAAGTGGTAGGCAGAGAAGATATTTGCAAATGACAATACAGACAAAAGATTGATATCCAGGATCTATAAAGAACTCCTCAAACTGAACACACACAAAACAGATAATCATATAAAAAAATGGGCAGAAGATATGAACAGACACTTCTCCAATGAAGACATACAAATGGCTATCAGACACATGAAAAAATTGTTCATCATCACTAGCCATCATGGAGATTCAAATTAAAACCACATTGAGATATCACCTTACACCAGTTAGAATGGCCAAAATTAGTAAGACAGGAAACAACATGTGTTGGAGGGGATGTGGAGAAAGGGGAACCCTCTTACACTGTTGGTGGGAATGCAAGTTGGTGTAGCCACTTTGCAGAACAGTGTGGAGATTCCTCAAGAAATTAAAAATAGAGCTTCCCTATGACCCTGCCATTGCACTACTGGGTATTTACCCCAAAGATACAGATATAGTGAAAAGAAGGGCCATCTGTACCCCAATGTTTATAGCAGCAATGGCCACCGTTGCCAAACTTTGGAAAGAACCAAGATGCCCTTCAACAGACAAATGGATAAGGAAGATGTGGTCCATATACACTATGGAGTATTATGCCTCCATCAGAAAGGATGAATACCCAACTTTTGTAGCAACATGGACGGGACTGGAAGAGATTATGCTGAGTGAAATAAGTCAAGCAGAGAGAGTCAATTATCATATGGTTTCACTTATTTGTGAAGCATAACAAATAGCATGGAGGACATGGGGAGTTAGGAGAAGGGAGTTGGGGGAAATTGGAAGGGGAGGAGAACAATGAGAGACTATGGACTCTGAAAAACAATCTGAAGGGTTTGAAGAGGTGGGGGAGTGGGAGGTTGGGGGAACCAGGTGGTGGGTATTAGAGAGGGCACGGATTGCATGGAGCACTGGGTGTGGTACAAAAACAATGAATACTGTTATGCTGAAAATAAATTTTAAAAAATGATAAAAAAAAAAAACGACACGTAGCTTCTTAGCATCAAGCCATCATAGCTTTGAATTGTGTCTGGGAGCATATATGTTTATCTCAATTTATTTTTATGCACTTATTAGCAAGATATGTCCTAAGGTATCAGAAAAGTCTAAGAGAGATTATTTTTGGGGTCTGGGGCTGCTCAAAAATTTTTCCATGTAAAATAATAGTAATTACTTCTTTATTTTATGCCTTAGGAAAGGTTTCATAGGAATGTTATACTTTCAGATCCAGGGGAGACATGAAATAGCTACCTCACTGGATTTTTGTGAGTATTCAGTAACTTGCTCCAGGTAAAGCTACTATAACTGTGCCTGGCTCATAGAAAGTGCTTAATATCTTGCTCTAGTTATTCCCCTTTTGGAATCCATTATTTCCTCATGTCTTCAGTGTAATGCTTACTCTATATATCTCCTGAAGTCAGGGAATATGTGGATGAGAAAATATTTTACTAAAAGAAGACATGCAAGATGCATTGTACTGGCAGGGTAGGTATAGTATCTGGGACATATTTCAACCAGGTTCTGGTTATAGCTGTAATACAAATTATAGAAATTAAGGTATGGACTCCAATGTTTATCACAGCAATGTCCACGATGGATAAAGAAGATGTGATATATATTTATCATACACACACACACACACACACACACACTGGAATATTACTCAGCCATCAGAAAGGATGAATACTTACCATTTACATTGATGTGGATGGAATTGGAGGATATTATACTGAGTGATATAACTCAGTCAGAGAAAGACAATTACCATATGGTTTCATGTATGTGTGGAATATAAGAAACGGCAGAGGACCATAGGGTAAGGGAGGGAAAACTTAATAGAAATAAATCAGGGGAAAAACCATGAAAGATTCTTAACTACAGAGAACAAACTGAGGGTTGCTAGTGGGGAGGTGAGGGGGAGGATGGGGTAATTGGGTAATGGACATTAAGGAGGGCACATGATGTGATGAGCACTGGGTGTTATATGTAACTGATGAATTATTGAACTCTATATCTGAAACTATTGATGTACTATATTTGGCTAATTGAATTTAAATAATAAAAAATAAATTAAGGTGTGGATATGATTGGCAACTTTCAAGTAGTAACTTAGGGAGCTGAGATTATCTGTGGATGGTGGTACCAATCTGTATTTTGGTTGACATTTGGGGGTCTCTCTCTCTCTCTCTCTCACACACACACACACCTTAACTTCCAAAACAGTGAAGTATCTCACAGTTTCATGTTACTATTGACTATTACAACTCAACAGTAACATGTAGTAAGGCTATAGATGACATTTAATAAGGTCAGAGCTTATTTTATCTGATCAGTCTTGCTGAAGGAATCATAGATGATTTACTTACTTAAAAACTTTAAAAATATTATTTGGGGGTAAGTAACCTTTAATCTTATGTTGGGGTTTGGAAATTTCCATGCAAAATTTTAAAAAATGGCCACATAAAACATCAGAAATGTGAATAGAGTCCAGTTCAAGTCTCAATTTTCCCATCAATGAACTGAACTTGTTAATCTCTTCCCTGGTTGTCTGGCAGGACTATAATTCAAATATGATAATGAATATCAAAGTGTGTAAAAATTGTAATATATACATTGAGTTGTAGTAACAATAATACTAACTACAGTGATCATGTATTGAGTATCTTCTTTGGGCAAAGTACTCTTTTTAAAAGATTGATTGGTTGATTTATTATGTTATGTTACTAACCGTACAGTACTTCATTAGTTTTTAATGTAGTGTTCCATGATTTATTACTTGTGTATTATACCCAGTGCTCCTTACACTATGTGCTCTCCTTAATACCCATCACAGGGCTAACCTACCCCCCACCCGTCCCTTCTGAAACCCTCAGTTTGTTTCCCAGAGTCCATTGTCCCTCATGGTTCATCTCTCCCTCTGATTCCCCCCACTCTACTTTCCCCTTTCTTTTCCTAATGTCCTCCATGCTATTTCTTATGTTCCACAAATAAGTGGCACTATATGATAATTGGCTTTCTTTGCTTGACTTATTTCACTTAACATAATCCCCTCCAGTTCCAACCACGTTTATGCAAATTGTGGATATTCATCCTTTCTGATGGCTGAGTGATATTCCATTGTGTATATGGACCACATCTTCTTTATCCATTCATCTGTTGAAGGTCATCTGGGCTCCTTCCATAGTTTGGCTATCATAGACATTGCTGCTATGAACATTAGGGTGCATGTGCCCCTTCCTTTCACTAAATCTGTATCTTTGGGGTAAATACCCAGAGTAGTACAATTGCTGGGTCATCAGGTAGCTGTATTTTTAATTTTGGGAGGAACCTCCATATTGTTTTCCAAAGTGGTTGTACCAACTTGCATTCCCACCAATAGTGTAAGAGGTTCCCCTTTCTCCACAACCTCTCCAACATTTGTTGTTTCCTGTTTTGTTAATTTTTGCCATTCTAACTGGTGTAAGGTGGTATCTTATTGTGGTTTTGATTTTAATTTCCCTGATAGCCAATGCTGTTAAGCATTTTTTCACATGTTTGCTAGCCATTTGTATGTCTTTGGAAGAAGTGTCTGTTCATGTCTTCTACCCATCTTTTTGACTTGATTATTTGTTTTTTAGGTGTCAAGTTTGATAAATGGTGCTAGGAAAATTGGACAGCTATACACAGAAGAATGAAACTTGACCATTCTATTTATTTTAGAGAGGAAGAGAGCATGCAGTGGGCATGGGTGGAAAGAGAAGGAGAGAAAGTCTTAAGCAGACTCTGTACTGAGCACTGAGCACAGAGCTGGCATGGGGCTTAATCTCACCACCCTGAGATCACAACGTGAGCTGAAACCAAGAGTCAGATGCCTAACCTGAAACTGATTCAGATGTTTAACCAACTGCACCACACAGGTGCCCCTTTTATTAATGATAGTCAACACCAATTGTAGTGTTACTCCATCCCAACTTTTATTCTACAAACTTTATATGTATTCTCACAATAGCCCTAGGGGGTAAGTAATAGTATCATTATCATCCCTGTGGTATAGAGAAAATGCTGATGTACAAAGTGGTGAAATTGCTTTCTCTAGGCTACATGGCCAGTAAATGGCAGATCTGGGATTTGAATCCCAGTTTTTTGTGGAATGCATGCTTGAAACCACTATACTACATGCTTTCAGAAAAAAAAAAAAAAAAAAAAAAAAACTTCCCAGAGTTGTGTGGGGGTAATATTGTTGTTGAATGACAGTTAGTCCAGCTTTAGAAGCACTTCCACTGTCCAAGTATGGCACATAAACATAACAAAAACATCCAACACACACACACACACACACACACACACAGGATGACAGCTAATTGAAATGAATTGAGTCCCTAAGAGTCTTGAATCTATGAGCATACTAAAAAAGAGCAAATCAAAAAACTGATTCAGTGGAATTGGGCAGATATGACTGAAACAGCAGCAATAGTGATAATAGCTAGCTAGCATTTATTGAGTCCAGTGCTTATTGAGTTTATTAGCTCATTTGCTATGCGCCAAGAACTGTTCTAAATAATTTACACATATTAGTTCATTTAATCCTCACAACTACCCTATGAGGTAGATATAGTTATTATCATTCCCATTTCACACATGAGATAAATGAGACATAAGGAGGTTACACATTATGTTCAAGGTCCTAAGGCTAGTAAATGATAAGACTAGGATTTACAACCCAGGTAATCTGCCTCCAGAGTCCATCGAGCTCATCCCCATAGAATACTGCCTAAATGTTCTCATTTATGTTCTTTACTGAGGCTAAAGCCTTCATTGCTAAGTATAATAATTAACATTTATCTAGTGTTGACTGTGTGTCAAGCACTTTAACAAGACCAATTACAAATAAATAATGTCCTTAATCTTTACAGAAATCCTAAAAATCAGGGACTGTTTTACTACAAACACAACATCTAGAATTATGCCTGATACCTAACAAGTGTCCAGAGTGGAGATCTAACATAATAAAACTAGTCAGCATTGGGGCAGGCATTTGAACTCATATTTTTCTCCCACCCACACCTATGGCAACAATACCTTTTGAAAGTGCTTACCTTCAAATACCCTCTAGATCTGCTTTTCACACTTGAGCCAGAGTGATCCTTTTTTTAAAAATTATTTTTATTTCTTTTTTATTCATTTTTTACATTTCTTTTCAGTGTTCCAGAATTCATTGTTTATGCACCACACCCAGTGCTTCATGCAATACGTGCCCTCCACAATACCCACCACCAGGCTTACCCAACCTCCCATCCCACTCATCTCCAAAACCCTCAGTTAGTTCCTCAGAGTCCACAGTCTTTCATGAAATGTAAATCTAAGCAAACCCTTTAAGGGTTCTCCTTTTTTGGGGGGATAAAGTTCCTCAAGGAGGATCAAATGACTATATCTGGGGGGTTGGGAGGAGGGAGGAGTGTTAGGCAAATAACTTCAGAGAGATTGGCAGGTGACAGATGATACAAAGACTTGGGTCCATGGTGAGGAATTTGGGTTTTGTTCTATTGTGAGACGCCACCAAGGAGTTTAAACTGGGTAGTGACAGGATTTCAATAGCTCTCTAGTTTCTGGGAGGGGAATTGTCTGTATGGCCCAAAGGAACCAGTAGTGAGGAGGCTTCTGCAACATTCAGATGGGAAGAAAGGGTACATGTTTAGACCAAGTGGTCAGAGTCTGGATATATTTAGAAGGTAAAACTAATAAACAGGCTTTATTGGTGGGCTGAAGAGGGGTGTGAGGGGAAGTGAGAAATTGAGGATTATTGCTAGGTTTTGGGCCCCATCAATTTGGTGAATGGTGGCACTAATGAAGTTTCAGAATATAACTGAGGTTCAGTGGGGTGGAGTCCAGAGCCAATGACCAAGAAAGAATTCTTGAGATGTCTTTAGTGCAAAATGGTGGTTTATTAAAGTGTGGGGACAGGACCTGTGGGCAGAAAAAGCTGCTGCCCCATGATCCCAAGGAGTGGCTGATTATGTACTCATATACTAGGAGCTGGCGAGTTGAGGACCAAGTGGGTGTTCTGAAAGGCTGACACATGGTAGAGAAGACTTTTGGGATATTGGAGGCCTGGTTATTGTCAAGCCAAACTGTGTGTTGTTTGTTTGTTTTTAATTCTTATTTATTTATTTATTTAGTTAGTTAGTTAGTTTCTCTAATGAGGTACCCGTTGGGAGATTCCTGGTGGAACGTCACATTTCTACTATCACTCATTCTTGTCAATGAGCTTTAGGGCTAGAAGAAATTCAACTTGATTTACATTTCCTTTCACCTCAGCCTCCTTTAGTTTTATGGAGGGGAGGGCAATGTTAGGGCTTCCAGAATTGAGTAATGGGTCTTTGGAAGCTAAGCTATTTGATAAGAAAGCCTCTTCCTTGTAAATCACTAGGACATTTGTAAACTGAGGGAGACTCCTGTCCTGAAGGACTCTGATCTCTATTAGTTTACATTTGTTCTTCCTGTAGGGCAGCCAGCAGTTCCTGAGGAATATCACAGATGTCACAAGGTGAGGGGGGGTGGTGTAGGGTGCCAGCTTCTGCTTTGTCTTTAGTTAGCCTTTTGTTCCCTCATCAGCACTGATGGCTAAAGAAATCAGGAATATGGGATGGGGGTAGAGAATCAGTGAAAAGTGAGATTTTTTTTCCTTTTGCTGGCCATGTTTGAGATTCCCATAAGATAAAGAAGTCATGGGAATTCAGAGGAGGAAAACTTTTCCAGATGAGGAAATAAGGGGAGACTACAATGAAGGTGGCATCTATGCTGTGTTAGGCTTGGAAAAAGAGGGAGGATTGGGTATACAGAGTTAGTGGAAGTAGGGAACATAGGAAGAGTTTAGAGAAGGGTTTTCCAAACTTCAGAATTTTTGCCCTTTATAGGCACCATTTTACTTACTTTCCTTAAAGTGACTCACTTTTGAGAAGTTTGATAATTGTTTTTAAAAAAGCTTTATACTGTGCTATATAAGTTGATTTTAGTTATCCGTCCCTAAACACACATTTAAAATAAGCATCTATTAAAGATTTTGTTGATGTAATAATAGCTAGGATTTGTTGAGTACTTATTATGTCCTAGGAGTAGTTCTAAGTGCTATTAATTGATAGTTTAGTTTTGCTTTGACACTAATTGCTTACAAATCTTGTTCTAAGTTCTTTACATGTACTAACTCATTTAATCCTTGTGACAATATTATGCTACAGGGATATTGTCTTCCCTGTTTTACAGATGGGGAAGCCATAGCTCAGAAGGGTTAGACAACTTGCCCAGAGTTGTACAAATAATTAGTAGCAGAGCTGGTCTTTGAGGTGCAGGTCCGTATTCTGAATCATCATCCCACTGATGCTCTCACCATTGACTATATATGAGAATCACCTGCGGAGTTTGTTTGGTTGGTTGGTTTTTAGTACTCATGTCTAGGCCCCAGTCAGACCAAGTAAGTCAGAATTTTTGAGGTGGATCTCCTGCATCTGTGTCTTTGCAAAGCTCCTGGGTGATTCTTACATATAGCCAGTGGTAAGAATATCTGCCCTATTGTAATAAGGCCTCCACCACCTGTAATCACCTCTTAACTACAGCACTCTGGGAAACATGAACTTAAGACATTTGAGGCAGAGAAGTGCTTAGATAAAGGTATGAAGATGTTTAGTAGCAGCTCAAAGAAATGCATGTGGCCCTTTTTAGATTTCAGAGGCCCAGGAGTTCATGCTTCTGGTGGGGAAGCAGCAGCCCACACTGGGGTTGTACTTGGTAGAGAGTCACTCAGTCCTCTGAGATGAGTTTGGGTCATCTAGTTCCCATTTAACATGCTCTCTGATGTTTTGGCCAAATTTAATTCACTGGCAGATTATTAACTTCCAGTTGTTGAAGTATGTTGGGACCTGAATGAGGGAAGGAATCCTAGTAACCAATTGCATGGCTTAGCAACAAATTTCCACACCTTGGTTAAAGCAGATGTGGGAGTCCATCTACAAAATTGCCACTGCTGGAGCTGGGAAGACTAGTCAACAAAGTAGCCACATAGCCACACTCAGGTAGCAAGTAAGGGGGAAAAACATACTGCCTCTAACTCACTGGATGAGCTTAGGTAAGTCAATTACTTTTTTCTGGAATGCTTTTTCAAACTATAAAATAAGGATAGTTTGCATGGATCAAATGAAAAATGTCTTCACTTTTTCAGCAAATACAATTTGTATTAAGATCAGATAAGCATTAGGCTCTTGATTTAGGCTCAGGTTCTGATCTCAGCGTTGTGAGATTGCACACACACACACACATCAGGGTCTAAGGGGTCTGAGCTCTGTGTGGCAGGGCACAGAGTCTTCTTGTCCCTCTTCCCCTGCTCTATTGCTTTACCCTCTGCCCTGCCCATTGACATGTACAAGCACACACACTCTCTCTCTCAAAATAAATAAGTAAAATCTTTTAAAAAGGAGTCATTTAGTTTTGTGTTTATCATTTATAGGGCATTTACCATGTGTATTTGTTTTCTATTGGGGCTGAACAAATTACCACAAACATGTCTTAATGTACAAAAAGTCATGGAAGGCAAGTCTGAAATGGGTGCCATTAGCTTAAATTAAGGTGTCAGCAAGACCACATTCCTCTATCGAGGCTTTAGAAAAGAATCTGTTTTCTACTTTTCCCAGCTTCCAGAGGCTGCCAGCATTCCTTAGCTCATGGCTACCTTCCATCTTCAGAACCTGCAACAGCAGGTCAAGTCTTTCTTGCACCACATCACTCTGAATCAACTCTTTGCATTTAAGCACTTTTGTGATTATAACATGAGTCCACTGGATAACTCAGGATAATCTCCGTGTTTTAAAGTGACTGATTACCAACCTTAATTCTCCTTTGTCATATAAGCTAACATATTCATAGGTTCCAGGAATTAGGACATAGACATCTTTGGGGGGACCTTCATTCTGCTTACCACATCATGTGCCAGGCACTATTTCAAGTGTTTAATATGTATTAACCTCAATTCATCCTCACAATGACACTTCTGAAATAGAGAGTATTACTATTTCCATTTTTCATACAAGGAGGCTAAAGCATGTAGAGTTTAAATAGAATCTCAAAGTCCCACAGCTAAGAAGTGGTTGAGTTAGAGTTTGAAGCCAGGTAATCTAACTCTTGAGTTTATAATCTTATCCACTTGACTATGCTACAGATGTTCCAATCAGATTGGGATGGAGTCTCATTCAATTGTTTTTAACCCATTGCCTAGCACAGTAGCAGACTTACCTGTCTATTGAAATGAAAGAAGTAAGTAGGCATTTATTTCAGAGCTAGTATATATACTCAACTAGAGGCAAAAAGGTAAAGAGTATAATTTATGAAAAAGAAATGAACTGCCTAGGGCAGGAAGAAGGACCAAGGGAAAAATGCTTATTTTTAAGGTGTTTTACAAACATAGAACAATTATTAGGGTTAGAATTAGTTATATGGTTCTGCATAGCATTTAACTTTGCCACCCCAAGGCCAAGAATTTTTATGCTTGTTTTATTTGAAAGGAATTACATTTAGCTGCTAGTAACAGAAATGTGATACAACAGTGGCTTAAATAAGGCAGATCTTTTTCTGTCATGTAAAAGGTATCTAGAAGTGGGTTGTTCAAGGCTGGTATGGTGACTCCATCATCCTTTGCACATGGTTTTCATCTTCAAGGTTGTAAGATAGCTACTGGAGCTCCAGCTGTTACATCCATATTATAAACATTGGGAAGGGCACAAATGCCATATGCTACCTGTCACCATTTTTTTAAGTTGTAGTTGACACACAGTGTTACATTATTTTCAGGTGCACAGCAAAGTGTCAGGTAAATTTATACATTATGTTATGCTCACCATAAGTGTAGCTACCATCTGTCACCATACAATATTCTCACGATACCATTGAATATATTCCCTATGCTGTACCTTTTATTCTTATGGCTAATTCATTCCATAATCGAAAGTGTATATATCTCACTTGCCTTTGCTCATGACTCTTGCCATTTTAAGGAATGTCCCTGGAAGATCTACCAAAAAGCTTCCACTGACCTCTTTTTTGTCACTCTTAGTAGCAAAAGAGGTTGGGCACATTCATACTCAAGAGAAGGGAAAATAGGTTATTGGTAGGTAGTAGTCTCTCCACCACAACTGTTAAGAGCAAGGAACAAGCCTCTTACCATACATAGTTCATGGCCCTGCTTCCATAGCTCATGTTGCTCCTGGGAACTCTGAGAAGGAAGTTTCCATTTCTGGTTTGAGAGAATGCAACAAGGTTTTAGGGTTAAAAAGGTCAACCACAGAAGTCTGTGAGGAGCTTGGTTTGTAAGATACATGAGAGATATTGCAGGTTGAATGTATTTGAGAGAGGTGGGGAGCACAGTACTACTACTGTTACTACTACTGCTACTACTATTACTACTACTACTACTACTACTACTACTACTACTACTACTACTACTAAATGAGTCATCCACTACTCAGTTCCACTGGATACCAGCTATTTGGGAAAGTGAACCTATTTTGCTAGACCTTTTGATTTTGTTCAAGGGAATTTGGGGATCCAGATATTCTTGTACAATACTCTGCTTTTTAAAAATTTGTGGGATAAACTAAACATAGAATCTAGCCCCAGGACACTAGTTTTTAACAACTGGTGTAAATAGAAAGAATACAGCATTTGGAGAACAACATTCTAACCCCATATATACTGTGTGATCAGATGTAGAAATATCTTCTTGTTTTGGGGCTTCAGATTCCATCTTTTTTTTTTAAGATTTTATTTATTTATTTGTCAGAGAGAGAGAGAGAGCACAAGCAGGCATTGTGGTAGGCAGAGGCAGAGAGAGAAGCAGGCTCCCCACTGAGCAAGGAGCCTGATGTGGGACTTGATCCCAGGACCCTGGGATCATGACCTGTGCTGAAGGCAGTGGCTTAACCAACTGAGCCACCCAGGCGTCCCAAGGTTCCATATCTTTTATCTGGAGATGTTTGACTAGAGAATTTCTATGGAGTCTTTGAGCCTTAATGTTCTATGATTCTTTCCTTATATATAATATCCAAATGAAAAATTACTTTCCTCAAGGATTTTCAGATGTTTACTTTAAATTTTACATTTTAGTATATACAACTCAACAAAGTTTTTTATTATGCTATGTTAGTCACCATACAGTATATCATTAGTTTTCTTTGTTGTTGTTTGTTTGTTTGTTTGTTTGTTTTTGTGTGTATGTGTGTGTGTAGATTGATTTTATTGATCTCCTGGGATCAGACATTACATTGACATTTCTTTTTTTTAAACTTAATTGAATTTCTTTTTTTTTCAGTGTTCCAAAATTCATTGTTTATGCACCCTACCCAGTGCTCCATGCAATACGTGCCCTTCATAATACTCACCACCAGACTCACTCAACCTCCCACTCCCCGCCCCTTCAAAACCCTCAGTTTGTTTCTCAGAGTCCACAGTCTTTCATGGTTTGTCTCCCACTACAATTTTTGCCAACTAACTTCTCCTCTCCATCTCCCAACGTCCTCTGTGTTATGTCTTATGCTCCACAAGTAAGTGAAACCATATGATAATTGACTCTCTCTGCTTGACTTATTTCACTCAGCGTAATCTCTTCCAGTCCCATGCATGTTGATACCAAGTTGAATATTCATCCTTTCTGATGAAGGCATAATACTCCATAGTATATATGGACCATATCTTCTTTACCCTTTCATCTGTTGAATGGAATCTTGGCTCTTGCCACAGTTTGACTATTGTGGACTTTGCTGCTATAAACATTCTCGTACATATGGCCCTCCTTATCACTGCATCTGTATCTTTGGGATAAATACCCAGTAGTGCAATTGCAGGGTTGTAGGGTAGCACTACTCAAAATTTCTTAAGGAATCTCCACAGAGTTTTCCAAAGTGGCTGCACCAACTTGCATTCCCACCCGCAGTGTAAGAGGGTTCCCCTTTCTCCACGTCTTCTCCAACACTTGTTGTTTACTGTGTTGTTAATTTTGGCCATTCTCACTGGTGTAAGGTGGTGTCTCAATGTGCGTTGGATTTGAATTTACCTGATGGCTGATGATGATGAATATTTTTTCACATGTTTGCTAGCCATTTGTATGTCTTTGGAGAAGTGTCTGTTCATGTCTTCTGCCCATTTTTGGACATGGTTATCTTTTTTGAGTGCTGACTTTGAGGAGATCTTTATGAATCTTGGATATCAACCCTTTGTCTGTAGTGTCATTTGCGAATATCTTCTCCCATTCCGTGGATTCCCTTTTTGTTTTGTTGACTGTATACTCTGCTGTGCAGAAGTTTTTGATTTGAGGAAGTCCCAAATGTTCATTTTCACTTCTGTTTCCTTTGCCTTTGGAGACATATTTTGAAAGAAGTTTCTGTGGTCAATGTCGAAGAGATTACTGCTTACGTTCTCCTCTAGGGTTTTGATAGATTCCTCCTGCCTCACGTTGAGGTCTTTTATCCATTTTGAGGTTATCTTTGTGTACGGTGTAAAAGAATGGTCGAGTTTCATTCTTCTACACATAGCTGTCCAATTTTCCCAGCACCATTTATTGAAGAGACTTTTTTCCACTGTATATTTTTTCCTGCTTTGTCAAAGATTAGTTGACCATAAAGCTGTGGGTCCATATCTGGGCTCTCTACTCTAATCCACTGGTCTATATGTCTATTTTTGTGCCAGTACCATGCTGTCTTGGTGATCACAGCTTTGTAGTAAAGCTTAAAATCCGGCAACATGATGCCCCCAGTTTTGTTTTTCTTTTTCAACATTCCCTTAGGAATTCAGGGTCTCTTCTAGTTCCATACAAATTTTAGGATTCTATATTCCAGCTCTTTGAAAAATGCCAGTGGAATTTTGATTGAGATGACATTGAAAGTATAGATGGCTTTAGGCAGTATAGACATTTTTAACAATGCTTATTCTTCCAATCCATGAGCATGGAATGCTCTTCCATCTTTTTGTGTCTTCTTCAATTTCTTTCATGACTGTTCTGTAATTCTTCTAGTACAGATACTTTACCTCTTTGGTTACGTTTATTCTCAGGTATCTTATGGTTCTTGCTGCTATAGTAAATGGAATTGATTCCCTAATTTCCCTTTCTGTTATTTCATTCTTAGTGTATAAGAAAGCAACTGATTTCTGTGGATTGATTTTGTATCCTGCCACATTACTGAATTGCTGTGTGAGTTCTAGTAGTTTGGGGTGGAGTCTCTTGGTTTTCCCACATAAAGTATCATATAATCTGCAAAGAGAGAGAGTTTGACTTCTTCTTTGCCAATTTGAATACCTTTTGTTTCTTTTTGTTGTCTGATTGCTGTTGCTAGGACTTTAGTACTATATTGAACAACAGTGATGAGAGTGGACATCCTTGTGGTGTTCCTGATCTCAAAGGGAAGGCCATCAGCTTTTCCCCATTGAGGATATTTGCTGTAGGTTTTTCATAAATAGATTTTATGAAGTTGAGGAATGTTCCCTCTATTCCTATACTTTGAAGAGTTTTAATCAGGAACGGATGTTGTACCTTTTCAAATGCTTTTTCTGCATCAATTGAGAGGACCATGTGGTTCTTCTCTCTTCTCTTGTTGATTTGTTCTATCACATTGATTGATTTGCAAATACTGAACCATCCTTGAAACCCAGGGATGAATCCCACTTGGTCATGGTGGTTGATCCTTTTAACACACTGTTGGATCCTATTAGCAAATCTTGTTGAGAATCTTAGCATCCATATTCATCATGGATATTGGTCTGAAATTCTCTTTTTGGTAGGATTTTGCCTGATTTGGGGATCAGGGTAATGCTGGCTTCATAAAAAGGGTCTGGAAGTTTTCCTTCTGTTTCTTTTTGTTGAAACAGCTTCAGGAGAATAGGTATTATTTCTTCTTTGAATGTTTGGTAGAATTCTCCGGGGAATCTGCAAGGTCCTGGGCTCTTGTTTCTTGGGAGGTTTTTTGATCACTGCTTCAATTTCGTTATTAGATATTGGCCTATTCAGGTTGTCAATTTCTTCCTTATTCAGTTTTGGAAGTTTATAGCTTTCCAAGAATGCATCCATTTCATCTAGGTTGCTTAACTTATTGGCATATAACTGTTGATAATAATTTCTGATGATTGTTTCTATTTCCTTGGTGTTAGTCGTGATCTCTCCCTTTTCATTCATAATTTTGTTAGTTTGGGTTCTCTCTCTCTTTTCTTTTGGATTAGTTTGGCCAATGGTTTATAAATCTTATTGATTATTTCAAAAAACCAGCTTCTACTTTCGTTTATGTGTTCTACTATATCTCTAGATTCTATCTCATTGATCTCTGTTCTAATCTTGATTATTTCCCTTCTTGTGTGTGAGGTTGGCTTAATTTATTGTTGATTCTCTGTCTTTAAGGTATAAAGACAGCTGGTGTATTCTGGATTTTTCAATTTTTTTGAGGGAGGTTTGGATAGCTATGTCTTCCCCCCTTAGGATCACCTTTCCTCTATCCCATAGGTTTGGGGCTGAAGTGTCTTCATTCTCATTGGTTCCCATGAATTCTTTAAGTTATTCTTTGATTATCTGGTTTATCCAAACATTTTTAAGCAAGGTGGTCTTTAGTTTTCAAATGTTTGAATTCCTTCCAAACTTTTTCTTGTGGTTGAGTTCCAGTTTCAAAGCATTGTGTTCTGAGACTATACCAGAAATAATCTCAATTTTTGGTATCAGTTGAGCCCTGTTTTGTGGCCCAGTATGTAGTTATTCTGGAGAAAGTTCCATGTGTGCTTAAGAAGAATGAGTATTGTGCTGTTTTAGGATGGAATGTTATGTATATATCTATGAGGTCCATCTTGTCCAATGTGTCATTCAATGCCTTTCTTTCTTTATTGATTTTCTGCTTCAATAATCAATTACTGAGGGAGGCATGTTAAGATCCCCTACTATTAATGATTTCATATCAATATGACTCTTTATCTTGATTAACAGTTGTCTTATGTAGTTGGCTTCTCCCATATTGGAGGCATAAATATTTATAATTTTTAGATTTTCTTGGTGGATAGACCCTTTAAGAATGATGTAGTGTCTTTTTTTTTTTAATCTCTGACTACAGTCTTTAGTTTAAAATCCAATTTATCTGATATGAGAATTGCTACCCCAGCTTTGTTTTGAGGCCGATTGGCATGAAGGATGCCTCTCCATCCCTTCACTTTCAGTCTGGATGTATCCTTACGTTCAAAGTGGGTCTCTTGCAGACAACATCTGGGTGGGTCCTGTCATTTTATCCAGTCTGCAACCCTGTGCCATTTTATGAGAGTGTTTAGGCCATTCATGTTGAGAGTGATTATTGAAAGATATGTTTTATTGACATCATGTTTCCTGTGAAGTCTTTGTTTCTATGGATTGTCTCTGTAAATTTCTGTTCTATGACACTCTTGGGTTCTTTCTTCTTTTATAGAACCCCCATTAATATTTCTTGAGGGGCCAGCTTGGTGGTCACCTACTCTTTTAAACCTTGCTGGTCTTTTGAAACTCTTTATCTCTTCATCCATTTTCAATGTCAACCTTGCTGGATAAAGTATTCTTGGCTGTATGTTCTTCTCATTTAGGGACCTGAATATGTCTTGCCAGCTCTTTCTGGCTTACCAGGTTTCTGTGGACAGGTCTGACATTATTCTAATGGGCCTTTCTCTGTACCTAAGGAATCTCTTCCCTCTAGCTGCCCTCAGGAGCTCCTTTCTAAAATTATGATTCATCAGTCTCCCAATCAAGTGTCTCGAGGTCTTTCTAGATTTCTTGATCTTGGCAGGTGTTCTTTCTGCCTCTAGGACATGAATGCTGGTTCCATTCCCCAGATTGGGAAAATTTTCATGGAGAATTGGTTCAACTATATCTTCTAGTCTTCTTTGTTTCTCCTCCCCCACAAGGATCCATATAATTCTGATGTTGAATGTTTCATAGCATCATTTATTTCCCCAATTCTGTTTTCATGGCTTCTGAGCTGCTTGTTCCAAGTCTACTCCTGTTCTTTTTCTCTATCAGTTTGTCCTCCAGATCACTAATTCTATTTTATGCCTCAGTTACTCTCACTGTTAGAGAATTTAGATTAGATTGGATCTCATTGATAGCATTTTTAACTTCTTCCCTGGTGGCTTTCACTTCTGCCCTAATTGATTCCATGTTGTTATTAATGGTTTTCTCCAACCTAGCCATTGCCTGGATAATTGTTAGCTTGAATTCCCTTTCCAAAATACTGTTTATGTCCATATCCATATCCATCTCCATCAGCGCTATCTGATGGAGAGGGCACAGTCTCTGAATTTTTCCTCTATTGGGTGTTCCTCCTCCTAATTATTTTGGTGAGAGGTGGTTGAGGGGATTTGTAGCTGAATATATCAACCGTGATCCAGGTAAGGTGCATTCAGAATGCTTCTGAGCAATCGGAAGTCCCCACCAAAAAGAAAGAAAAAAGAAAAAAAGAGAGAGAAAGCAAGAGGCAGAAAAAACAAAAGAGAAGACCCTGTCAGAATGGGCCCCAAAGGTATACAAACAAAGGTATACAAACAAAAACAGACAAAGTAAAAGGCTGACTAAATGACAAGGGAAAAAAAAGAAAACTCAGTCAAAGTAAACACCAAGTATAAGAGTTGTATAATACCAGAACAAAAACAAAAACACTGAAACACTGATAGAAGAAAAAGATGGAAGGGTAGTTATAAATGCTTGATGAGTTTGAGAAAGTTTATTTTGGTCCTTTGTGGTTATATCTTGATATCTTTGTTAAAGGACTCAGCTTTCCAGAGATAAAGGGAGATTAAAATTGGTTTATATATAGGGGTAGTATTAATTAGGGAAAGAGGCTTACCTTGAAGCTTATATCTATGTGTATATTAAAAAGAAAAGAAAAAGAACAATACAGGTATATGTACGAAAAAAGTTCAAGTTAAAGGTTTTTATGTTATATGTTGTATTAAATCTCTAGTTGTAATGGTAAGTGGTTAAAAAATTAAAAAGAAGAATAGTGTGAATGAATTAAAAATAAAAGTTGTATCTATGTAATATACAGGTTTTAGGACAATACCGGGAGCTTAATATATTGTTTTCTCCTGAAATTGGGGTTTTACAGTTTTACGGGGAGCCTGTGGTGGTTGTCCTCTCATTCTTTTGGCTGGCTTTCTGGGGGAGGGGCCTGCAGTGTTGTTTTTCAGTCAGTCTTGCTTGGGTTGAGTCATCTTGCCCCTATCAAAGGGCTGGACTCTATGGAAACCGGTTTTTCAGGCTTTTGTTCTCTGGAGGTTTTTGTTCTTTTGCAGCTTTTTGCAGCTTTTTGGAGGCTTAGTGGAAAGCAAACTCCACCCAGACCTCTGCCTCAGAGAAGCCTCAGTCTGATCCCCTCTGGGTCGCCCAGAACAGAAAGACTCCCCCTCTGCAAACTTTGCTGAGCTGTTCAACTTCCCACAGGCAGTGCAAATCCCCAGTCACCATCTCAGGGATTGCCCAAAGGACCCACCTGTCCCTGCACCCTTGTGCCAAACCTGCAAGTGCTATTGGTCCAGGGAGCCTGCTTCTGGTACCTGCCTTTGCTGGGGCTGCTGTCTGGGGTAGTTCCTTCAAGTCTGGGCTGGGAGAGTTCAGTCTCTCAGCAAGTCCTACAGACCACCGGCTAGCGCCCACGTGGACCACACTCATGAGCAGGTGGGGAGCACGGCTCAGACCCAGGTTGTGCAGTGAGTACAGAGTACAAAAGGCTGTGGTTTTAGAGAGCACCCACCAGACTCCCTCAAGCCATGTAACCTTGGGGCCTCCGGGACCAGGAATTGTAGGCTCCCCTGCCGCACTCTCTCTGGCATGGGTGGTCACCAGCAGTGGCCGACCTGGGTCTCTGGGCTTCGGCCTGTGTCCGTGACCACCGGATTCCACCAGCTGCCCTTTAAGATCTTTTGCTCTTTTTGAGTGCTTTTAACTAGACTCCAAGTCAATGCTGATCCCCAATCACAGGGCACTTTTGTATTGGGGTATTACTTTCCAATAGGTTGCTTCTGGTGGCTCCCTCCCCCTTCTGTTTATCCTCAGATATTGGTCCGATTGTTCCCAGTATGCTTTACCTCTTCACTGGCATTGTCTGCCCCTGTAGAGATTACAGTAGTGTATAATCCTACATCTCAGGCTGGTTTAATGGGTGTTCAGAGTGTTCTGTCGGATAATTAGCTCACTTTAGGGGACCCATTAAAACAGGGTTTCCTACTTCTCCACCATCTTGTCCCTCTCTCCACATCATTAGTTTTTGCTGTAGTGTTCCAAGATTAACTGTTTATGTATAACACCCAGTGCTTCATGCAATGCATGCCCTCTTTAATACCCACCACCAGGCTCACCCATTGCCCCACCCTCCTCCCCTCTATGACCCTCAGTTTTTTTCCCAGGGTCCATAGGCTCTCATGGTTCATCTCCCCATACAATTCCCCCCTTCACTTTTCCCTTCCTTCTCCTAATGTCTTCCATGTTATTCCTTATGTTCCACAAGTAAGTGAAATCATATGATAATTGACTTTCTCTGGTTGACTTACTTCACTCATCATAATCTTCTCCAGTCCCATCCATGTTGATGCAAAAGTTGGGTATTCATCTTTTCTGATGGCTGAGTAATATTCTATTGTATATATGGACCACATTTTCTTTATCCATTCATCTGTTAAAGGGCATCTCAGCTCTTTCCACAGTTTGGTTAATGCAGACATTGCTGGATATTTTGATTTACCATCCCTGGAATTGTCATCTGGGAGAAATACCTGGTCTCTTATCAATCTTTGTTGTCAAGACTTCCTTAGATAAAACCTATTTGCTTCATCCAATTCACTTAGAAATCTTAAGGCAACTGAAAGTCCTATTGCACTTAACATTTTTTAATGTGTTGTGTTCAAGGGTGTTATTCACATAATAATGGTTAGTATCATTGTCTAGTTCAATTATTTCTGGTAACTTTTTAGCAAAGGTTGTGGAGAGGATCTGGGGGCTTGGAATGAATCAAATTTAAGAGGAATTCCTTTAGAGGAGAGTATAGGAAACAGAGGGCTGATGACAGAATTAGTATAACATTAATCATAGGAAACTTCTATTTTTGAGTTCTTGCAGGTACAAAATATATCATTAGATTTACACACAATCAAATTAGAGGTGTTACCTTTTCCATTTTATAGTGTGGAACAGTGCTGATACACTTTTTCTTTAAAATGCCAGATAGTAAATGTTTTAGACTTTGCAGACCAGATTATGTCCCTGTTGCATATTTTTCTTTCTTCTTTTTTTTTTTTTTAACAACACTTAAGAAATGTATAAAAACTGGGCATGGACGGGATTTAACCCACACCTACTAATGTTTGGTGTGGAAGGTTAAGAACTTGTACACTGCAGACAGCATGGTTAAAATCCTGGCTTGACCTCTAATTAACTGTGGAATTGAGCAAGTCATTTGGCCTCTCTCTGTCTGTTTCTTCACCTGTAAAAATGAGATAATTACAGAACTCATCTCACAGGGTTGTTGTGGTGATTTGATGAGCTATTATTTTGTAAGTACTTAGAACAGTGCCTCACATGTAGTATTTTTTTTGAATAAATAAGAAAGCCTAGAACTGGTCTTGTTATGGGAGAGGCATGATAGGGGAGTGAGGCCTCTCTAGTATGTTTCTGATTACACCCTATGCATAACTACTCCCTCTACATCTGTGACTGGTAGGCCAGTCCACTACTCCAGCTGCTCTTTCTGTATCATATGCTTCAGATGGCACATCAACCATACAGGATTCCTGGCCAATCCAGCACAGGTCCATGTGACTTTCAGACTGGAATGTTGATGCCACACTATCTCTATGCCACTCAGGGAGCTGTTAAGGAACAAACATTTACTCTTCCCTGAGAACACATTCCACCACTATATCAGCTTGGCATGGGACTGGATCTCTGTCTGATCCCTAAAATAACCTTTCTCAGAAGCACTTGACAAAGTTGACCACTCCCTCATCCTTGAAATGCTGTCTTCCTTGGTTTTCAGAACACCACATTCTGGCTTCATTCCTACCTCACTGATTACTCCTTCTCAGACTCCTATGCTATTTTCTCCTCATTTCCGCATCCTCTATATGTTAGAAGTTCCCAGGGTACAGCTCTTGGGCCTTTTCTCCATTTATACTCTTTTTTTTTTTTTTTTTTTTTAGTGACTTCATCTAGGCTCACGGATTTATATAACATTTATACATTAATGCCTCCCAAATTTATGTCTCCAGCATGGCCTCCCTTGACACATATATCTTATTGCCTACTTTACAACTCCACTTGGATATCTAATGAGCATTTTGAACTTAATACGTCCCAACCTGAGCTCTTATAAAACCCCAGATCTGCTTCTCCTACACTCTTCTCTGCCTCCATTAACAGTAACTTCCAGAGGCTTCCTACTATATGCTCAGACCAAAATCCTTGATGATTCATTTTTTCTTACACCCCACATGCAATCCCTCCAGAAATCCTATTTGTTCTACCTTTGACATTCATGTAGCATCAATTACTTTCTCACAACTCCCCCTGCTACCACCCTAATCTAAACCACCATCATCTGTCACTGGAAGTACATTATTCTCGTTACTGTTCTTTCAGTATCCTCCCTTTACCTCCTGCAGTCAATTCTTTATACAGAAGCCAGAGTCAAGTTAAATCATGTCACATGTCAGTCCTCTATTTAAAACCCTTCACATGCCTCCCAACTCCCTCAGACTAAAAGCCTAATCCTCCCAATAAACTGTAAGACCCTACATGATCAGGCCTCAGTCACCTCCATGACCTTATTTCCCACCACAGTGCTCACTCCATTCCAGTCACACTGTTCTCCCCTCTTCTTCAAAGCCACCGGACATATTCCAGCCTTAAGGCCTTGATTGCTATTTCTTTCACCTATAACACTCTAGCCTCAGATATCTGTACTGTGTCTCTTTCTTAGTGAATTTTTCCCTCATTATCCTTGTAAAAATTGCATACTTGCTACTCCCATCCTCTTGTGGCATTTTCCCCCCTCAACAGCAGTTATAATCATCTGACATACCATAAGTGTTATTCATTTGTTTGTTTCTTTATTGGTCTCTCCCTGCTATAATATAAGCTCCATGAAAGCAAGGATTTTTGACTGTTTCATTTACCAAAAAATCCCCAATGCCAGGAACAGAAAGTGCCTAGCACACAGAAGCTACCCAGTAAATATATTTTAAATAAATAAATGAAAATAACTGCTCTCCCCCAATGCCTCCTTATATTGCTTTCCCTCTCTCCAAGAATGTAAAGTAGATCTAACTATCATGAAAGGATCCTGGGGCAAGGTCACAGAGGAATCACATCCCAAAAGGAGAGAAAGAGTGATAGAAAATAAGCAAGTCATCTTATTCCTATTTGTATTTCATTTGCCTGGCTGCCAGTGTTTCATGAGACTTTTTCAAACTAGGCCCTGAGCTTTGGAGACTGCATATTTTCACTCCTCCTAACCCCCCAAACTGGGCCCCATTTCCCCTCCTGGCCATCCTGGATATTAGACTCCCAAATCTTGCTCTATGACAGGATCAGATTCCTCATAGTTGTGAAGCAAAAGGCACACCTGGCTGCTGGTAGAGAATAACAGTGGTGTGGAGACATTAGGTGCATGACTGTGTGTGTGTGTGTGTGTGTGTGTGAGCTTGTGTGTGTGTGTGTGATACTACTGTACATAGTTTACATCATATCTGTATCTATTGTGTATTGGTATTAGTCCATGTGGCCTGAAATAAGTCTGGCAAGGTCTTTCACTATTCTTAGAGGTTCTTACTGTAATCCCTTTAACATTACCCCTACCCCAACCCCCAGTTAATCACCATCACCAGAGCTAACCTGTGCCAAGGCACTGGGCTAAAGACTAGTCATTTGTTTACTCCTTGCAGTAACTATTTGATATAGGTATTATTATTATTCCTGTTTCCCACATGAAGAAACATATTCAGAGAAGTAAAGTAACTAACTCAAGTATTTATCTTGCTGCTATCTGATGTTGGTTTAGTATAACATATTTCTTTTTTTAATTATGTTATGTTAGTATAGCATATTTCAAACCGTTCTGTGAGATCCACATTAAAAATATATACATATTCTACATCACAACTAACATACAAAATTTAAACTGACTTTTCATGGAATAATACTATTTGCTTTGTAGGCTGGTATTTTCTCTTCAGTTAGAAAACAACAACAACAACAACAACAACACACGGTCAGGACATGCCTAATTGATTTTTACCACCCAAATGGGTCTACTTCACCATTTGTTAAAGGCTTGCAAACCACCTTTTGAAAATCACTGCTTTAGGGTGGGTTTCCTCTTTTAAGGCTATCTGTATTTCTTAGAGACCTCCAAAATGTCTCCAACCTCAAAGAGGGTCATTCTAATTATGGAATGTGAGAACTCAAGAGAGACATGGTGGGGGAAAGATGGAGGCACTTTTAGCGTGCCTCAAAATGCCAGGTGAAAGTTGCTTACTCTGTTCCTCTCAGAATCTGCTCAGCCATTTGTGCTCACTTCTTTGAGCATAAAATCCTTCAACAAGCATTTTCTGAACCCCTCAACACTAGGTGCTCTGCTAGAGGCTATGAGGAAGCAAAATTATGTGGGGGAGACAAGCTTATAAATAGCTAACTACATAAAGTAAGCAGTAGCAAGTGACATAGAAAGGGTGCCCATGAAATGTCATGAGCACACAGGAAAAGGGACATGGATTTTAACTTGAGTTAAAGCTTTAGAAAAGAGATGGCTTTTGAGCCAAACCTGGAAGGGTGGCTAGGATTTACACAAACAGAAACAGGAGAAATGAAATTCTTAGATGTTTTAAAAAAAGAAAAGCATATGAACTGGAAAATGTGGATGTATAGAAAGACTGAACAGCATTTAGAAGGGGATTTCAGGCCAGGTTGTGGAGAATTGTGAAATTTTGCTAAGGAGTTTGAACTTCGTCTTATAGGCAATAAGGAGTCATTAAAAATGTTTCTAACTGGCAACAGTGTGAGAATGGATTGGAAGGCAGCAAAAACAGAGGTAGGTAGACAACTAGGAGGCTAATATAATGGTCTAGGAGAGACATAAATGAGGGTCTGACCTGGAATAGTGGTTATGGGTATGTAAAGGAGGGGGCATACAGAAGAAATGGCATTGGGGTAGAAGCAACAGGACTTTGCAACTAATTATATGTTTATATGTAGAGGTGATGTCTTCTCTCCTCCTTCCTGGTTTGTCCCTCCCTTCAGGGCTTCCATAGCAGCCTAATGAACTCTATGAATTCATCCATAGCAGGAAAAGGAAGTGCAGGTATGGGTGGGTGTCTCCTTACCTACAAGTAAGGAATAGGAGACAGTTCTTCATAGGCAAGCCAGGAGGCCAGGCTGGGGGGAGCCAGCTTATCCTGTTGCCATAGCATTTCAGAAGATCATAGAATTTTAGATCTAGAAAGGGACCTCAGGATCCTGCTATGAGGATGCCCTACTGTGAAGAGGGGCAAATGAGGATGGAAGTGTCTAACAAGGAAGGAACCTTTAGGAAAAGCCTCAGACTTGATACTTGATCCCTTAAGCTCACCTTTTCCCCCTTCCTCCTCTTCCTTCTCCCCCTCTTCCCTCTTCATCTCAATTTCATATTCCTTTTTGTCCATTACTGTCTCTTCCACCTCTGTACTCACCTCTTTCTTTTCTTCCTTTTCTTCTCATCTTCCTCTTCAACTTCCTCCTCATCTTTTTCTCCTTCTTTGTCTCCCTTCTCTTCACCTTTCTCTCCCTAACCCTCCTTAGGATATTCACCAACAAAACAAGTTCAGAAGTCAGCACTTGGAACCTGAAAGGTATCTCAAGCCATCCCAGGTAGGGGAAGGCAGATCCCCTAAAATAAGCCTCATCTCCCATTAAACAGATATCTTGCTAACTTTCTTTTTAACGTTTGTCCTGAATACGCACTACTCTGGCTGGGGAAATCTCTTTTTCTCTTTTTACCACTTCCCTGGAGAATGGTTTACTGGGCCTGTTGAACAGAGGTTTAGCAGTTCACCCAATGCTGTGAATGAAGGTCAGTGAGAGCTGGGGCTAGAAGTCACAGCTCTTGCTTCTCCACTTCTTGCTCTTTCTACAATCTTCTTAATTCTGAAATTTGGATCCATGGACCAGCAGCATATCATGTGGGAGTTGTTTTGTTTTGTTTTTTTAGAAATGCAGTACTTCAGGACATACCCTACACTTACTGAATCAGAATTTTCATTTTAACAAGAACTATCTGTGAAAATTTAAGTTTGAAAAGCCCTGTTATGCATAGATTATATCCCTTTACAGGCATTGCCATTCCTAGAGCAACACATTTTGGGTTTGCCTGGAACTGTGGAGAGGTAAATAAGCTAAAGAGCCCTGGAGTGCAGAGATCACCCCTCAGACATTTGCAGAGGCTAGGCAGGGTCTTGTAGGCAGGGACTCTTGCTCTAAATGAGGTCGCTGTCATCCAGCTCCAGCTGATTACTGCAAGGTAGGAATACTAGCCCAGGTATTATGTCTTCTGATGTCTTAAAAGAAGCTAGAATTCTAGATTATTTTATAAAATATCCTGACTAAAATTATATGTATAATTTATAGTATAGTATAGTATAGTATAGTATAGTAACATCCAACAAACTTAAAGCACTGTGGTGAGCTGTGGCCAGACTTTCTGTTTATAGCCTCTGAAGTAGTCTAGGCTTGTTTGTTTGTTTTTAGCAGCAGGGACTCTTTGTTTAATCACAATCTTACCTAGAAGCTTAATGTATTAAATAGATGAAAAAATAACCACTTTGGTTGAAGTGGGGCCCAGAGATCCTCCCACTCATCCTCCCCCATGTCCCACAAGGCAAGAAGTAGCCTCTGAAGGGCACTCTCTATGTTCTATAGAAGCACAGGTCAGAAAGCATTGAGAAACTCTAGCAATACCATTTGACAGATGAAAAGATTGAGTGTCTTGTCCAGCAATTTAGCAGTCACCAGACTGCCAGTCCAGTGCTGTTCTCATCTTAGTTCACTGACTTCTTTGCATGGTTCTCTAGTGCAGCCCTCCATTGATGGAAGATTCATTCTATAGCATAGCTGGCAAGTACTCTCCTAGACTTCGCTTGGATGACTTCAATGATGGGAAGCTCATCACTTCATAAGATTGGACATTAACATGTGGGTTTGGCTTAGGTGAAATCTTCAAACAGATACATATTGTGAGCTCTGTAGGTCCTGAATCTGCCCAAGTGGTTTAAGCAGCACTTCAACCTAGATAGGGGTTAAAACTGCTCATCTAATTGAAATTCCTTATGACGTTATTTCAATTCCTGCCTTTGTACTGAAAATGAGTAGTGGACTAGAAATCAAATTCCTTAGATAGACAGGAGGTTGTTGGAGGCCAAAAGCATGACATGGGGGACAAAGAAGAGGGAGCTAAAGAGGAAAGAGGTGAGTGCTAGGGAAGGGGGTGGTAAACTTGAAGTCATTTATACTAACTTGAGAGTACAGAACCCATGGAAAGCTTAGAGAAAGAGAATAATGACTGCATCCCTAACCACAGTGAAAGCAATATGGTTTTCATCTGTCTGGTCCCTATGGTCAAGCTGAAGTGGCCCTGCGGGGAGGCTGAGGGCCAAGGCTCCTGGCATTCCAAGATGGTTCTTTCTGTAGCAGCCCATTAAGCAGTTTCTCACCCTGTTTCCCCACTCTACCTGTTGAGGCCTGAAGAAAGATAAGTATAGCTACTTCCTCCCTGCACTTCCCTGAGCTGCTTGGAGCTTGCTTCCAATGGCTATAGGGTCTAATGAGTCTTTTCTCTGGCCTAGGTCTACAAGGTCAGGTAGCTGCTTGGAAAACCTAGGAATGAGGAATTGCATTTCCAGGTGAATGACTGCTTTAGCTGATACTCCCACAGAGAAAATAGGAGCCCACATGACCAAAAAATCGTCTTTCCCAAATTAAGAATCCTTACTGTCCTCAACATCTCTGACTATTGATGTTCCAAATACAGATGAAGATGTTTCCTATTCTTTTTTAGGCCAAAAATTATCTCAATGACTCCAACATAGAGATAGGAGTTTGGTCTAGAGCCAGGCTTCTCACACTTTAATGTGCAAGTGTATCACTCAGAATTTTGTGAAAATACTGATTCTAGTCAGTAGGTCTGAGGTGGGCCTTGGATTCTGCACTTCTAATAAGATCCCAGGTGATGCTGATACTGTTGATCTGAGGCCCAAACTTTGAGTAGTAGCTAGGGGATAGACAACCTTAGGAATTTATCCAGCTAAATTTTATTTTTCAAAGTCTAAACTAGATTATATTTAATCTATACATACTTTTACTATTATACTAACATCTTACTTTGAATTCTTGCCTGTGTTAGCTTATTTGGGATGACATCTATCATGTTTCTCATTTCTTCATCTCCTGCCTTCACAACTCCCAGCTTCTTGGAAGCACATGCCATCTGCCTCTGCCACCCACTATCCCTTCTTTTTGCTTCCATCTCTTGACATTCTGGCCCTGCCTGCTTCTCTGACATCATTTCCCACCACTGTCTTATACTCCACTATATTCTGCCATGCTGATCTTCTTCTGATCTGTGCACATATCAGTCTTATTTTCATCTCTGAACATTTGCTTTTGTCATTTGTTCATGTTTGGAATGCTTTTCCCACAGATCTTTGCATAAATAATTTCTTCTCATCATTCTGGCATCAACTCAGATGTCACCTCCTAAGAGAGGCCTTCCTTGGCCATTTAGGTAAGACAGTGTCTTTCTTCCTCAGTTACCTTCAATTATATCACCTTATATATTATTTTTGTAGCTATTCAATACCCAATATTATTTACTGGTTTTTAGGTTCATTGTCTAAATCCATTCATTAGAAATAAGTTCCTTGAAATTAGAGACCTAGTTTGTCTTGTTTACTACTATATTCCTACTACCTAGAACAGGACTTGTCATGTAGTAGGTACTTTACACATAATTCTTGGCTGATAGATTGTCTTTCTGGAAATTCCTCCTCACTAACTGAAGACTTTAACTCTTGGATTATCACTGTCTTCATCTTTCTCTTGTCTCTCTAACCTCAACCCTCCCTATTAGATGGCCTATTCAGCCATAGCTTCACTTTCAACAACCTCTTTCCTCACTTCACTAAAGCTGTCAAACTCCTATAGTAATACCTTAGATCTAGGTTTCTTCCAGAATCTTGATTTCAGGCATCTCTTCTCTGATCACTGCCCTACTTTTACATTTCACTTACTCTTGGACGTCTATTCCAGCCAACAATTCTTCCACATCATCAAGATCTCCAGTTACTGATCCTACTGTTCCATTAACCCTACCCCAGTACTCATTATACCTCCTCCTGTCCTCCTTTCTTCTCTGTCCAGTTTAGATCCCCTGGTCCATTATTATAATCACTCCCTTGAAAATATATGCAACTCTATTGTCCATTTATTTTCACATTGTATTTTTCTGGAAAATGTCCCCTAGATTCTACCCAACAACCTATTTTCTCTATACCTGAGGTTAAGCAGCAGAATGGACTGGATAAAAGTCCCACAGCTTGGGTGACTGATTTTGTTTTACCACAGGCTTCAGCTGGGCATGCAACACTTCCTGCAAACACTACAATATGTCACTAATATGTTTGCTTTTCCATTCTCTCTTAGACAGTGGTTCTCAACCCTAGTTGCACATTTAGGATCATCTAAGAAATTTATAAAAATCCAGATGCCCAGGCTGTATACCTAATTCTGATGAAGTCATAATCCCTGAAGGTGGGATTTAGACAGCAATGTTTTGTTTTGTTTTGTTTTTGAACTCCCCTGGTGATTCCAGTTTGCAGCCAAGGTTGAGAACCACTGCTCTCTTATGCTCTGAACCCCATCCTCCCAAACTTCTCAAGGACTTTGCTCCTGCAAGCATCCCCTCTGCTGCGCCAATGCTTTTTAGACTTTGATTTACATGCAGATCACCTGGGGATCTAGTTAAAATGCAAATTCAGTAGGTCTGAGGTGGAGCCTGAGGTTCTGCATTTATAACAAGTACCCAGGTGATGATGATGCTGTTGATCTGTAGACCATGCTTCAAGTAGCAGGGTTTTATATTGTCAGCCTCTCCTCATTCCCATAATCATATAGGCATGCTCCTAACCTCATGTTAAAAGAAAAAAAATTGTTTCCTTGACCTCATATACCCATTCAAATACTACCTTATTTCCTTATTCCCTTCAGAGCAAAACTTCCCAAAGTGTTTTCTGTACTTGTCCCCACTTTACTTCTCACTCACTCTTCAAGTACTCCAGAATGATTTCTGTTACCCTAGTGCCCATGAAGCTACTCTTGTTAAAGCCATCAATGGCAACCATGTTGCCAATACGTTGGACATATCTGTCATCATCCATTCAACTTCTCAGTGTCATTCCTTAAAACTTTTTTTCACCTGAATGTAATTTCTTCTGATTTCCTACCTTACTGACCACTACTTCTCAGTATTCATTTTTATTCTTTTATTCTTCTTTTTCTATTCAACTCTAATCAATCGTTGGAGAGCCTCAAGTCTTGGTTCAGGGCCCTTTTCTATTTATACTCTCTCCCTGGATGATCACATCCTGTTGTGTGACTTTATTTATTTTTTTCAAAATTTTAAAAAATTTCTATATATACATATATGTATATATATATACATATAATTTTTAAAAATTTATTTGATAGAGAAAGCACAGGCGGGGGGAGCAGGAGAGGGAGAAGCAGGCTCCCCGCTGTGCAGAGAGCCTGATAATGTGGGGCTTGATCTCAGGACCCAGGCAGATGCTCATCCTGGGATTGAGACCTGAGCCAGAGGCAGACACTCAACTGACTGAGCCACTCAGGCACTCCCCTGTTGTTTGACTTCAAATACCATCTATATGATGTACTCTAGTTGAATTTAAATAAAAATGAATGAATAAGTAAATACATGAATACATAAATAAATACATCTATATGATGATGACTCTAAAATGTATATTTCCAAGCAGATCTTCTCTCCTGAGTTCCAGGATTGTGTATTCAATTGTCTTTCTTACATCTCCTCTAATATGACTAATTGACAGTTCACAGTTTTTAATACATTCAAAATGGAAGTTTTGATTTCTTTCCCTCCTCAAACCTGCACTTATTCCACTCTTCCCGCATCAGCAAATGGTGCCACCATCTACCTAGTTGCTTAAGCCAAAAACCTGGAGTCATCTATAATTCCTCTTTCTGTTCCTTCACACACCACATCCAACCCATTGCCAAGCTGTGATGTTTCTACATCAAAAATACATCCTAAGAATGTTTACCTCTGTCTTCTGTCTTCATTGATCTTACAGTCTATTTACATCCTCTGCTCTCCTGACAGCAACAGCAACAGTTTCAACTTCTTATCTTTCCTTTAATCTGTTTACCACACAGGACACTTTTTTTATAAATGTAAATCAAATCAATTTATTCTCTCCCTTAAACCCACTCAATTCCCTCCCTTCTCTTTCTGTTGTCCTTAGATTAAAATACAAATTTTCTGGTGTGACTTTCATGTGACCTGGTTTCTGCCAAGTTTGTTTCCTATAACTCTCTCCCTTTCTCTCCAGGTTTCAGACTCATTGTTCTTCTAACTCCTGGGACACTAAGCCCATTCAAATCTTTGGACTTTTGGACTTTGTTTTCTGTGCCTAGAAAAATTTCTCCCTACCTCTTTATTTGGCTGGCTTATTTTAAGCCTGTAGGCCTCAACTAAATATCATCTCTTTGGAGAATCATTCTTTACCTAAATTCTCTCTCCCCTCCCCCACTATCTTTTCACTTTCTTTCATAGCACTTATTACTTATCACCATCTGTATTAACACTTTTATTTATTTACCTTATTTACTTGTTTATTTTTAAATTTACAAGAGAATGAATAAGAATAGGTAGTGATCTATGTACTAAATAATATCATTTTTTTCAAAACAACATGGGTTATAGTACAGATGTTAGGCTTAGGCTTTCAATACTAGCATGATTGTAGTTGTATACTTCTAATTTTTGTCCTTTTTTTTTACTATTGCCTTCTACTCACTGTTGAGAATCAAGATTCTGAGTTTTCAGTCCAGCTCAGCCACTAGTTTTATGACTTTGGAAGTCCCTTTCATTCCTAGGAGGTATATTTTTTCATTTGTAAAATAATAATGTTGGAGGAGACAGTCTTTAAGATCTTGCCAACTGTGATTTATGAATAAGTGATTGCTTAACACTATTAGGTATATGAAAATTAGTGTGTTCATTGTTATGGTTGGGGAACCTGAGACACAAAGAAACTGGGTACTGTCACAGGTTACCCATCAGTATTGAATTCAGCTTTTCACTCAGCTCCGCACACAGGTAAAGACCAGCTTAGGCTGGTGCCTCTGGCCCCCAGAAGCCTGCCTCTGCCCTTCTTGTATCACTGTGGGCTTCTTGTATCACTGTGGACTCAAATAAAAAGAATGTGGTAGACAGGGGACTAAACTAAGACTGTCTTGCTCCTTAAGCTGCTCATGGCTGAAGAGAGGACAGCATTGGGCACTTGTCCACTAGAGATTTGGTGCCAGGCTAAGTACCAAATGGGCTTCTAGGAGATCACAGGGCTTTAAGGGAGATATCTGGGACAAGGAGATTGTGGAAACCCCCTTTCCAAATTTCTGTTATCCCGTCCTGAATGTTTACTGGTTGCCAGGCCCTGTGGTAGATATTTTTTCTCCACTGATGAATTCATCAAATCTTATGAATCAGGCACTATTATTATCATCCCTATTTTACAGATAAGGAAACTTTCAAGATACAGGACATTAAATAACCTTCCCAAATAAGTAACAAAGCCAATAATTGAATCCAAGCAGTTCTGGCACCAGAGCTTTTACTCTTACCTACTACATCATATCACCTCTAACTGGTCGTAGGTATGTAAGACATACAGAATTCAATAGTCTCTATACATCTGGGATGAACATTTATTCTTCAGAAAGAGTTTCTAGGCACAAACATTAACATTAACACAGGGCTGTCTGCTCTCGGATCTATTCTCCACTCTTCTTTTTCACACTAAATTTCTTAGGCTTCCTTGTCCTCTCACTTCTTTTGTCCAATGGGAGACAACTGAGGGAGACTTGTGAGCAGGTAGAAGGAAGAAACGGGGTATTTCCTTTACTTCCCACCCCTGTGCTTCAGAGAGATATATTCTGGAAATGGCTGTATCTCCTACACAATTCCAGCATCTGCTTAACTACTCCTCCATTCATGGCTTCTGAACCATCAGGCCACCCACCCCTTGCTTTTAGTTTCAGTTTAGCACCAGTTTCTCGGTCCTGGCAACATTACCTTTCCCATTATCTATCTAGCCCTATGGGTGGTAGCAGTTTTCTGTGGTTGTTAAATGTTGGCTTTCCTCACCATCTCCTGTTTGATTTTTAGCTCTTTAGGTAAGATATATTTCCTATATTAAATGCTCTCTCTTTAAAAGATCTAGGGTTGTTTCTATTTTCTTGACTGGATTATGAATGATATAGTTGTCTATAACTTGTTGTCTATAGTTGTCTATAACTTCTACAATCCCAGGACTATTCACTATCACATAAATTAGTCCATAATCCTTGAAAGTATATATCATAACCTTTAATTATCCTGTTTGTTTACTTATTTGTTGTCTATTTTTCCTCCACTCAAAGTAGATTGTAAAGTCAATGAAGAACTCTGTCTTGCATCCTGACCATCTATCACAATTCTTGGCACATAGGGATTCAATATTATTGAATGAATGCATCCATCAAAAATATCCAAGTTTTTTTTTTAAGATTTCATTTATTTACTTGACAGACAGAGATCACAAGTAGGCAGAGAGGCAGGCAGAGAGGGAGGGGAGGGAGGCTCCCGCTGAGCAGAGAGCCCTACGCAGGGTTCGATCCCAGGGTCCTGAGATCATGACTTGAGCTGAAGGCAGAGGCTCCACCCCCAGGCGCCCCAATCCAAGTTTTTATTAGATATCTCCTATGTGACAGTCACCACTGTAGGAAATACCAAGGTGAGTGATTCATTGTCCCTGATTTAAAAACAACAACAACAACAACAACAACAACAACAAAACACAAAAAAACACAACAACTTATAATTCTATTTAGCTGTGCTACCTTGGGCAAATATCTTTCAATCTTTGGGCTTCAGTGTTTATGTATTTAACAGGGGGCTAACTAACACTCCCTGTCATGTTCTTCTTACAGGGTAACTGTAAGGACTACATGGAATAATAATGGGTGTGAATGTGACCAAGAATGTCAATACTCAGCAGCTTAAAAGTGTCAGCCTGGGTTGCATTGCCCAGATTTAGGGACATTATGAAGAGGTGGGTGGTTTCTCCGTTTGCCTGTTTTGCTGATGTTCTTTTGACTCATTCTCAGCAAAATAATTAAATGGAAAATTCATCCATCCACAAGCTACCTTTCACATTCCTGAGGATGTGAAGTAAAATCCTGGAATGGTTTGTGTGTCCTCCTGCGCGCGCGCCGCAGGGGTGCGCACGCGCGCCGGCGCGCTTGCGTTAGCAAAAAGAAGCTTGGAAAGCTGCAGAGGGTAAAGTTGAGGCTTTATCTTTTAAACCTCCATCTCTTCCATCTTTTAAACCTCCATTTATTTATCTGTAAAATGAAGATACTAATGCCTGTGTTCACAGGGTTGTTCTGAGAAGCGAAAGTAATGAGGATGAAAGCCCCAGAAGAGTACACAATAGGAGAAAGGATCAGAGGGGAGTATGCAGAGGGAGGGCTGGGGGAAGGGAGGCAAGAGACTGTTGGCATGGCTCCACTGGGGCAGGATCTTATTATTTCAGAAGCTGGCCCAACACCTCTGGCAACTTTAGAGAGGACTTTTAGCTGACTCGACACAACTGACACAACTGGGGAGCCCCACAATAAACAGCATCTAACTACAGCACGGGTGGGGAGGGAGGAAGAGGTGGCCTCCGCCTATTCCCCAGTGAAGGTCATTTTCACCTACCCTCTCCCTGCACCCCACTTCCCAGTTCTGAAGCCTTGGCAGGGGACAAAGGCAGTCGGTTGGGACCCTCCTCCTACGCTTCTCCCAGTCAAGCACCTCTGGAGCTGGAGGGCGGAGAGGCAGAGCCTGCCAGCTGGGAAGGAACAACCTGACTGAAGGGGAGGTCCGGGGCGGAGGGGATTGGGCTGTAGGGCTGTGGAGGAGGGGAGGCGGAGGGGGCGCTTGGGCTTTCATTCGATCCAGCCCTGCCAGCCCAGCCTGCCTGAGACTACCGGCGCCAGCCACGCAGGCCTCAGAGAAGCCGGACTTCACGGGCACCATGCAGTGGATAAGGGGCGGATCAGGAATGGTGAGTGCATATAACCTCGGCTTACCCTCCCTGAACCTCAGTCCCCTAGCCCCACCCCGGGCTTCTTCACCCGCCGCCGCCCTGCAGTGAGCCCCCTGGCTTCTGCCCACCGCCCTCTCTGCCACTGTCCTTGAGACAGTAGCGAGCTTGCTGTGGCCATTTTAGGAGCCCTTGTTCAATCGCCTGCTGAAGAAAGACCCCTCCCATCCCCCTCTGCATCCCTACCCAAACCCCCCATTGGGGTGTAATGAGAGTGGGGGTTACCTGGAAGGCCAAGGGGGCAAGGGGGGCTGGCAGAGGGTCTCCCTGGGAACAGTGAGTCTTGAAGGTGCCGGTGAGCTGCTATGGGTTTGGGAGGGAGAGGGTAATCAAAAAGCCTGGGATTGTGGAGAAGGCAGTATGGAAGAGCTTCATGGTCCCCCAAATAGGCTGCATGTACCCCTTCACCCTGGCCAGTCTCAGGGCTTGAGGGCCAGGGAGTGACTCTCAAGGATGCTGCATAGGGGGGCCCTGGAGCTCTTTCTTGCCTGGGCTGGAGTCACCCTGTCCACTCGGGGTTTTGTAAAGGAGAGAGACCTGCAGAAACCCTCATCCTGGAAATGTGTCTGAGCCCTATTCAGTTAGAAGAGCTCTTTCTCATTCCCACCCCCCATCTAAGGTGTGTGTGCTTGTGTGTATGTTTAGTATTATCTTCCAACAGTTCATTCTATTCTATGGTGCTCCCTTCTCCACCTGGAGACCTTGGAATGACTTCCCTTGAAGAGAGGAAATGGTGGCTGCATCATGATGCGTCTCTCACTCAGCCGGGGGTAGCTCAAGTCTGGTCAGAGACTCTGGGGGTTGGAGGCATGGGCGAGAGGGTCTTAGAGGGCACTTGGGTTGGGGCAGCAGCAGTTGTTGGCAATCTTAGCCCACACTTCTGCACTGCCAGGCACAACCCACAGCTGAAGGAAAGTAGCCTGAAGCAGTTGGGTAAAAACTGATATTTAACTATTTTTTTACTCCTGTTCTGGAAGGGAAGAGGAATTTGATATGGATTAGGACTGTATTCAGAGGAGCTGTCCTCCTTTCCTCATGGTTTCCTTAGGATTCTATTTCACTGATTCTTAAAGGCAACCAGTTTATATTCCTATATGCCAGAGCTTTAAGAGACTCTTTTCAGACTTCTCTCCTTCCCTGGGGTCCCATCAAAGCTGTTTCAAATGTTTGTAGAACCAGAAAAGACCTTCAAGTCCTTGTCATCCATTCAGGAAAGCTGCAGCCCAGAGAATGGGAGAGACTTGCCCAGGGCCACACAGCTCCATGAAGGCAAAACTGTGTCTAGCATAGGAGTCTTCTGTATTTTTATCATTGTCCCTCTCCACTGCTTCACAAAATCAACAGTTCAAGTGGTGCCAATAGGCAGAGAGGAACAAATAGTAATGATCTTGGGAAACACTTCTTTCAGGATGAACTAATGCCATGAAATTTGCCTGAAAAACAAAACAAAACATGACAGTCCTGGTATTTCTTGCAGCTGAGTATGGGTGAGACCTCCCACCTCTTCTAAATATATTTTAGTATAGGGGTCCAGAGCCACCCATTGACAACAGATTAAATTAATGGAAGAAATCTGAAGTTTTGCCAATTGTGTGTGAGAGAAAGGAGGGAATAACATACCTTGTAGAGACTATGGAATTAAAGATGTATTGATGGGGATTTCTTACTATATTTTTAGGGGACTTGAGTGGTGAATATTATATGATGAAAGCATTTATTTAATCTTTTGCCAGAATTTAAGAAAATTTATTCCAGTCTGGAGGCAGGAAACCTCTAGTTTTGGCCCTGCTATTGTTTTGATAGGAATGTTTGAATCTCAGTTTTCTCACCTGTTAAATGGGGCTATTAATGATGACCAAAATTCCTTGGATATCTGAGATTCCAGATTCCTAAAAGTAAATGTTGGATGAAATGTAACTAGTGGCTCATTTTGGAAAAAAAAAATAGGGATTATTTGTTTAGTAACCATTTCATAATGTGGCCAGTCAAAAGGTCTTTACTCCTTGTTCTTTCATTTGCAAAGTGCTTGAAATTTATATTAGGCTTTTATAACAGTGGGATTTCTTTTTAGAACATTTGACTACTTTAACTGATTGCACGTGTCACATGTGAATGGAAGTCCTTGAACATGAAACACCTGTAGGGATTTTACATAATAAAATCTGTCTCAGTAGAGAGTGTTAAAAAAACATGTGAGTTCACTTTTGATAGCAAATTGTTTAGTATACTTATTCATAACTTCTGTTTGCAATGCAGTTTGTGCTGAGTTAGGCCTAGAGTAGAGAGTACTGGTCTCAGAGTCACAAGTCTGAGGCTGAAGTCCTGGCTTTTATACTTCTCAGCTCTGAAACACTTACCAATTGTCAGACTTCTTTCATCTCAGTTTTCTCATCTATAAAATGGGTGTAAAATACCTTATTTCACAGGTGTTATTGAGGTTGTTAATTCATTAAAAATATAGAGTATCTACTATGAGTTGGCACTGATTTTGGTGCTGGGGAGATAGCAGTGAGCAAAAACAAGTTCTCCATTTTCATGGATCTTACATTCTGGGAGTTGGGTGTTCACTAAACTATTACACAAATTAATATGGCAGGAGGTGCTAAGCACTAAGAAGAAAAAGAAAACCTGGTAAAAGAATAGAGAGAAATAGGGGATGGGCTGACATATTAGACAGATGATTTAGAGTCTATCTGATTAAGTGACATTTGAGCATAGATGTGTAAGAAATAAAGAAACAAGCTCTGTGCAGATATTTAGAAGAGGGTTCTAGACATAAGAAACAGCTAGAGAAGGGGGCTAGAGAGAGGTAGAGGACAACTGGCTTGTTTAAGGAACAGCATGGAAGCCAGTTTCCCTGGGGACATTTAATCTGAGTGAGATGGGTAGCTTTTGGAAGGTTTGAATATATAAGGAACATAATCTGCCTTAAAATTTAACAGAATAAATTGAGTGAAGCAAAGGTAAAAAGTGTAAGGAGGCTCTTAAAATAGTCCAGGTTAGAGGGGATGGTGGTTTGGACAAGGGTAAAATGGCTATACCCAGAGTCATTTGTAGATAATTTGTGTCTTTTTCCTTTCATCACCCATCTGATTCTCATACAGCTGAGTGTGGGTCTAGAATGAATGAAGAATGGGTGGATGTAGGCAAGGACATTTCATCTCTAAGTCAATGATCAAATGATCTGCTTTGGGTTCCTGGCCTCTGATGGGGCTAATTGAGGGTTGGTTCTATGTGAATTTCCAGCAAGCCAGTTCCTTGTTTTCTAAAATTCTGTACAATAAGATTAATTATATTATTACTACTTTAGAGATGTGGTATACTTAGCATATGTGATATCTGGAATAACTCATTTTAATATTCTCATTTATATGACAAAGGTATTTTCAATAATAATCATGTAGTAATAATTATTTCATGGTTTTGATTTTAATTTTAAAATAATTAGTAATGAAAAAGAGGAATGAACTTCAGTTTAAAAGATATTTAAATTCAGTAACATCTCACATATAACCTAAAATGTGCACTTACTAAACAAAAATAGTACACATTGCAGTTTGTATTATTTTTGGTGTTTTAAATTTTAAGCACGAATAAAAACTCCAATTGGTCAAATAGAATGACAGAATTGTAGTGACTCACATTCTGTTTCTTTGACTTTACAAACAGTGCTATCATTGTTTACTTTGAACCTACTATTTAAATGATGAAACATGTAATACCAGAGGGATTGCAGACATGAAATTCACCCAAAGCTACCTTGAATAATTCTAAAGCTTTGCAAGTGAAAGGAAATAAGGGAACACATATAAAGTCTGTGTATATTGTGGTGGTATGGGGGGCACAACTGAATCTACTTCCTTGTAGAATGCAGTGCTATTAAAGGATAAGTAATATAAGGTGATGATTTAAAACTCAATAATAAGGGACGCCTGGGTGGCTCAGTTGGTTAAGCAGCTGCCTTTGGCTCAGGTCATGATCCCAGCGTCCTGGGATCGAGTCCCACATTGGGCTCCTTGCTCATCAGGGAGCCTGCTTCTCCCTCTGCCTCTATCTGCCATTCTGTCTGCCTGTGCTTGCTCTCTCTCCCTCTCTCTCTCTCTGACAAATAAATAAAATCTTAAAAAAAAAAAAACCTCAATAAGAACAACAGTAGCTTAGAACTTCGACCAACAAAAGGTTTTCTATAGAGAGGAGTATGCTATTACGGACATTGTTTAAAATTACTGATTCATAGTGATAAAAATAATTTGACTTTTCATCTTTAAAAAAATTTCTATAGATAGTGCACTCCCTCATTGCCTGCACTGAGAGTTGCCCACTTCCACTGTCCCACACTTAGTATGCCACTACTTTGGAGAATATGAAATCATAGACTAAGTTCAATGCCAAATTTCATGTGACCTTTATAAAATCCACAATGTTGGAGTTGGTAGAAATCTCTGCATAGGTAAGATAAAATGGCCAATTAGTAAGTTTGATAGTTGGCTTGATTCTGCTATGAATAACAGAGATCTAACTACACTGGCTTAAAACACACAGGTTTTATTTCACATAAAGGAAGTCAGGAGATAGGCATACCAGGGCCAGTATGGCAACTTCATGAAGCTTTTAGGAACATCTCTCCTGCACTATCCGAGCATTTGGCTTTCATTGTTGAGGTTGCTTAATGGTCCCAAGATAGGTGTGGAAGCTCCAGAACATCTGTTAACATCCACAATTTAAGAAACAGGAAGGTTAAAAGAAGAGGAAAAGAACTTTGCTATCCTTTTTAAAGAAATCTTCCTAATGGTCCTATTTAATATTTCTACTTATATCTCATTGGTCAGAACTGAGTCACAAGAATGTTTCCAGCTGCAAGGGAAACTTGGGAAAGTAGTCATGTAAACTGGGTGGCAGTGTGCACAGCCAACAATCAGGGGCCAAGTTTCTGATACAAAGGAAGAAGGGGAGAGTGGGCTGTGGAAGACAATCTATAGTCATTGCCACAGTTAATTCACATGTATATCCGCCAGTGTAAAAACGCAGAACCTCAGGACTTAATTTGGCTTTGGACTATGAGCCATAGCCTGACTGATGCTGCCATAGTCAAAATACTGCCATCAATCTGGTGAAAGATCATTTAAGATGTGACATACCCTAGTCTTCCTTTGCTTCCTCCTAGTGACAGAGTCTTCTTTTGAGACCAGATGAATAAGGATATCCCTTCCAGAAACAGGGAATGCAAAATGAGGACTAGTGTTTAGGGAAGAGGTGGAGAGAGGAGATGGCAAGTACAGTATGAGCCATGTTGAGTCTGAGATGCTTGGATAGCCATGTATGGGGCATATCCAATAGGCAGTGTGTGACCTATGTATCAAGCTCAGTGGATTGGGAGGTATTAGTGACAGTTGAAGTTCTGACAATAGACGTATTTCAAAATGCAGTTCAGCCTGGGGAAATGAGGGGTGGGAACAAAATTTGAGCCTCCTCCTTTTTTGAGGTGTTCTCTTAAACCAGAACAGATCCAGTCTGCTCTGTTATCTACTTTCCAGAATTTGATGGCAAGTATAGTTTCAGGCTTTATTCTTTATAATACTTATGTTACTTCTGGGCTGCCTCAGGTATAATGTCCAAGCTGACGGACACTGGGCTTAATTTAGTCCAAGTCCTTAGATCACGGGTCAGCAAACTATAGTCTGCTGGTCAAATCCAACCTACAGACTAAGAATGGTTTTATATTTTTAAATAGCTGGAAAAAAGATTGAAAAAAAAATACTTTGTGACACATTAATGAAATTACATGAAAATTTATATGAAATTCAAATTTCAGTGTCTATAAATTAAGTTTTATGGGAACACAGCCATGCCCATTCTGCTTTTATGATACAAAGGCAGAGTTGAGTAATTGTCAGAGACCACATAGCCTGCAAAGCTTACAACATTCACTATTTGACCCATTGTAGAAAAGGTTTGCAGACCCCTTCCTGAATGCCCCTCAGTAACTGGGAAAAGAATCTGCATATCTCAATTCTCAGTTAAATGTGCCTTCTGTAATCTTCATTAGTAGGGGGCAAGGGAAGGGAAGCTCACATGTTATATGCCAGTTACACTAAATGTAATCTCAGTCAATCCTCACATTAGCCTTTACAAAATGGGTTTTAATATCCACATTTGTTAGTTTATAAGGTCTTGTAACAAATATTTGCTGAGCATCTACCATGTGATAGGTACTCTTCTAGCGATTGGGGATACAGCAGGGAATGAAACAGAAAAATATCCCTGCCCTCTGGGAGTTCATAGCCTAGTCTGGTTTAGAAGCAGGGATAGAGAGTTTAAGTACCTTGCTCAGGGGTAACTAAAGGGCAGCATCAGATTTCAAATCAAGATCTGATTTTAAAAACCTTACTCTTTCCACAACCCACCCACCCAGCTACAACCCATTCACCCCCATCCCTCTATCCATTCCTCATCCACTCATTGATTTACTCACCCATGCACACATCAATTTATTTGGTCCATCCATCAGTTCATACATTTATCCAATGTATTTATTGGTTATTTATAAACTGCTAGGTGCTGGTGATACAACAGGCAGAGTTATCTAGCTTTCATCACTCCATCTTGGTATTAGCAACATTGTATAATGTTTGGGAGCATAGACCCTGGAACCAGATTCCCTGAATTCAAATACTTGCTCTGGCCACTTATTGTCTGGTGGTCTTGGGCAGCCTACTTAACCCCTCAGGGTCCTCATTTTTAAAGTTGGGAAGATAGTAGTACATACCCATTTGATAGTGTTGCTGTGAAGATTAAATGAGTGGATGCATATAAGGTACCTTGAACAATGCCTGGGGGAGAGTAAAAGCTATATAAATATTTATTGTTTTAATTTTTATATTCCCTTCAGAACCCAAGTCCATCCCATTTGGCTCAGAACCACAGCTTCATTTGTTTGCAATTGCCAAGTAATCATATAACATTCCTCAGGGTCCTTCTAGCTAATCTGAAAAGAAATTTATGTCAATATATAATAACAACTCAATATGTTCCCTTCCCCATGTAATAGATGCATGACAAAATTTATTTATCCTGAATAGGTAATATATGCACATGGCACAAAATTCAAAGAGCAGGGAAGGGATTGAGGTAAAAATTAAGTTTTCATAAGTTTTTTCTTTTTTTTTTTCTGCTCCTGGTTCTTGGTTGCACAGTCTACAAACAGCCACTGTCATACGTTTCTTAGGTGTTTGCATAGATATATCCTATGCCTTTTCAAGCATTTACTTATGTATATATATATACACATGCGTACACCCACACACACACACACACACACACTTCTTTTCTTTATACAGTTAGCATATTCAACAGTTCTGTTCTTGCCTGTTTTTCAATTAATAATACTCTTGAAGATAATTCCATACCATTACATGCAGATATGCCTCTTTTTGTATGGCTACATAAGATTCTACTGTGTCCTTTATTGATCTCTAGTCATTTGCCATGGTAAACAATGCTGCAATGGATTTTAACAGGCCATTTAAGAAAATGAATGTTTATCAAACAGCTACTTCCAGGGCACTGTCTCAACCTGAGGTATGGGATAGTCAAGACAAGATTACTTTATGCCATCAGGAGCTTATAATTCAGTAGGAGAGATAAAAGTCAGCCTGGGCAAAATGCTATAGAAGGTACAAAGATGGTGATATGAGTACAGTAGAGCAAATACATGGTTGAGGGGATTCAGAGGATTGGGCATGACTTCCTAGAATAGAAGTATTTAAGCTGTACTGTCAAGCCTTTCAGATAATAGAGTTGGCCTGGTGTGGAGAGTAGACATAGGTGAAACAAAAAAATGTTCCCAGCAGATAGAACAATATTAGACAAAGAATTGAGGCATGAAAATGATAGTATGTTCTGGAAATACAATATGGGTGCTCTGGTGTGGCTGGATCCAGTAATTATGGCAAGATGAACTGGGACTACATCAAGAAAGACCCTGAATCCTTGAATGCCAGGCTCAAAAGTTTTGCCTGGTTAGAAAGGGCAATAACATGATAAGACTGAGTGATGGAGGGTTCCTTTCATTGCACAAATGGAAAGGTAAGAGAATGGGAGAGGTTGCCTTGATAGCTGGAGGTAGTACACACACACACACACACACACACACACACACACACACACACACACTATCCTAGCCCAAGCGGTCAGGCAGGAGGAGTTCCCTTTTAGCATTTTTGTTTTATTCAGGTATTCAATTGATTAGATGGGACACATCCACATTGGAGAGGACACTCTGCTTTATTCAGTCTATAGATTCAGATGTTAATCTCATCCAGAAACACCCAGAATAATGTTTAACCAAATATCTGGGTACCCTGTGGTCCAGTCTAGTTCAAGCTGATACATAAAATTAACCATCACATAGCCTTGCTTATCTTCTGAGTCTGCTGTGAGAATCAGATGAGTGAGTAGACAGGAAAGGGCTGTGTGATCTCTGCTATTTTCCACCCATGTAAGGAGTAATTAGTATGACAGGACAGAGGGGTATACACTTGGGTGGGCAGAATACAATCTTTTCTTCTTCCCTGAATTCAGACCTCAGAAGACCAGACCTAACTTTTTGCTGAGTGTTAAGAGATGCAATAAGAATTTCATTCATGGGGTGCCTGGGTAGCTCAGTGGGTTAAACCTCTGCCTTAGGCTCAGGTCATGATCTCAGGGCCTGGGATTGAGCCCCACATCAGGCTCTCCACTCAGCAGGGAGCCTGCTTCCCCTCTCTCTCTGCCAGCTGCTCTGTCTACTTGTCTTTCTCTCTGTCAAATAAATAACATCTTAAAAAAAATTTCATTCACGAGGGACAAATCCTCCCACCTAAGCCTGAAGCTTCCTGAATTCTCTGCTTGAGAGACTGAGAAAGGCCCCAAACACATGACATGATGAAAGGAACTTCTTAGGAGCCCATTGCTTTGAGAAGTTTTCTCGTCATGCTCTTTTTGATGTGTCTATGTGTGTGTTAGAACATGACTAGTTCTGCAAGTGATTAAGCTGTTCAGTAATGGAAACCAGGCAGTTGGTAGAAATAAATGCATTCAGCTAGGTCTAAGAAGCCTTATTGTCATGAGGAAACATTTTGTCAACGAGTCTCAGGGAAGTGACATTAAGTTGAGTCAACCGTGTAAAGATTCTGGGAAAGATCCTAATAACTGGATTTAAAAACAACAACAACAACAACAACAGACAATGAGGTTTGTGGGAAGTTTGGGGGAGGCAGCAGGAATAGCATGTACAAAGTCCTTGAGGTTGAAATAATCTACTATTTTTGAGGGATAGAAAGAAGGCCAGCATGATTGGAGCACAAGGAGAGAGGGACAAGTGGCATGATAGAATGGTAGAGAGTCAGGCAGGGACCAGCTCACACAGGGCCTTGTAGGCCCAGGGAGGGTGTGCGTCGGCTATCCTCAAAGATAGCATGGTTCCATGGTTAATAGCACATACTCTGGAACTAGACTGCCAAGGTTCAAATTCTGATTCTGCTACTTAGTTTTGTGACCACGAGCATGTTCTCTAAACTTTCTGTGCCTCAGATATACCCTCTCAAAAATGGGGTTAATAATGGTACTACCCATAGTGTTATGGGGATTGAGTTAATAAGCTTGGAGTATATGACAGTGCTGGACACTGGCAAGGGCTATTTATTCTAAGTACAATAGGAAGCATTTGAAGTGGTGGAATGATTGGGTTGACTTATTAATCTGAGAAGCTAACTTTTACAAACTCTATAGAAAATGGATTGAGGAGGACAAAAGTGGAGATGGCAAGCCCAATGAACAGATTGCTGCAGAAATGAAGTCAGTGAAGTTGGGGAGAGAGGGAAAATTTAACATCCATTCTGGAGATAGAATCAATGGTAATTGCTACTGGATTGATTGAAAGAGGTGTAGGACAGGAAGGAAACAAGGAAGATGATCCTTAATCTTCTGGCTCTGCCACTGACTAGCCATGTAATTGTGGGCAAGGGATTTAACCATTCTAATCTTCAGTTTCCTTTTGTATTAGTCAGTGTTCTCCAGAGAAACAGTAGCAACAGGGTGTGCATGTGTGTGTGTCTAGAGGAAGAGGGAGTGAGATTTTAAGGAATTTGTTCATGTGAATATAGAGGTACATGTCCAAAACCTGCAGGGTAGGCCAGCAAAGCTAAGAGTTGCAGTCTGAGTCCAAAGGCAGTCTGCTGGCAGAATTCTTTCTTGCTTAGGGGAGTTCAGTCTTTGCTCTATTAAAGCCTTCAACTGATTAGATTAGCCCCACTCAGATTATGGAATATTGTTTTATTCGAAGTCCACTGATTAAGTGTTAATTTCATCAAAAATACCTTCACAGAAATATTCAGAATAACGTTTGACCAAATATCTGGGCATCAAGGCCCACTCAAGTTGACACATAAAATTAACCACAGTACCTTATCTATGAAACCTGGTTATTGGTACTATGTGAGGATGAAATGACTTAATCCATGTAAAGCACTTGGTACAGTGTCTTTCACATAGCAAGGGCTTAGTTGATGATAACCTTGATTATTTTAACACAATAATAATTTCTCACATTTCTTTGGTGTTTTGCATTTTCAAAGCACCTTCACACATATGACTTGATATAAGTCTCACAACAGTGTTTGTACTTTAAAGTTGGAGAAACTAAACCTGGGAGAGATGAAATATCTTCTCCACTCACCTATCTCCAAACAGAGCCAGGATGAGAAATAGGTCTGTAACTTTATAGTAACTCTTCAAGCATTAGTCTCCTCACTTGCCAGAAGTGGATGTTTGCCTGGCATCCTTCATTCCAGAGATGAAGGGTACAAGTGATAGGATCATGAATGCAATAAGGCTTGAGAAAAATAGCTGATGTTTACCAGGCCAGCATTTATTTTGTGCCAGGCACTTTTCTAAGTGTTTTGCATGTGTATCTAATTTTTTCCAAATATCCTATGAGGCAGACACAATTCTGTGGGACTCTCAGGCCACATATTTGGAGGTAATATTCCATTATATATATATATATATATATATATATATATATATATACATATATGTATATATATATATATATACACACACACACACATTAAATTTTGGTTATTAGTTGATTTATTTAATTGTTTGCTCCCATATTGGGGGCATAGATATTTATGGTTGTTAGACTTTCTTTTGGATAGACCCTTTAAGTATGATATAGTATTCCTCTATATCACTTACTACAGTCTTTGGGTTAAAATCTAATATGTCTGATATGAAAATTGCTATCTTGGCTCTCATTTAAGGTCTGTTGTCATGAAAAATGGTTCTCTATCCCCTCACTTTCAATCTAGAGGTCTCTTTGGGTTCAAAATGAGTCTCTTGTAGATAGCATGTGAATGGGTCCTGCTTTTTTATCCAATCTGAAAGCCTGTGCCATTTGATGAGAGCATTCAGTCCATCCACATTGAGAGTAATTATTGGAAGATATGAATTTAGTGCCATTATACTGCATGTAAAGTTACTGTTTCTATAAATTGTCTGTTAATTTCTCATCAGTATTACTCTCGGGGTCTTTCTTCTTTTTTAGACTCCCCCTTAGTGTTTCTTGCAGGTGTGGTTCGGTGGTCACATATTCTTTCAGTTTCTGCTGCTCCTGGAAGCTCTGTATCTTCTGTCCGTGCTTGGGTGTCATTCAGAAAGTCTTGCTAGATAAATTTTTTTAAAATACTTTATTTATTTATTTGACAGACAGAGATCACAAGTAGGCAGAGAAGCAGGCAGAGAGAGAGGAGGAAGCAGGCTCCCTGCTGGGCAGAGAGCTCGATGCGGGGCTCGATCCCAGGACCCTGGGATCATGACCTGAGCCAAAGGCAGAGGCTTTAACCCACTGAGACACCCAGGCACCCCTGGATAAAATATTCTTGGCTGCATGTTCTTCCCATTTAGTGCCCTGAATATGTCTTGCCAGCTCTTTCTGGCTTGCCAGGCCTCTGTGGATAGGTCTGATGTTGTTCCGATGTTCCTTCCTCTGTATGTAAGAAATCTCTTCCCCCTAGCTGCTCTCGGGATAGCTTCCTTGACTCTAAGATTTGAAAGTTTCACTGTTATATGTTGGGGTGTTGATCTATTTTTATTGATTTTGGGAGTGGTCTCTTTTGCTTCTTGGACACAAGTGCATATTTCCTTCCCCAGAGTAGAGATATTCTCAGCTATGATTTGCACAAATATACCTTCTAGTCCTCCCTCTCCACCCCCCAGGAGCCCCAATAATTCTGACATTGAAACATTTTATGACATCTTTGATCTCTCTAAGTCTGTTCTCATGTGCTACTAGCTGTCTATTCCTATCTTCCTCAGCTTCCTTCCTATCAGCTTATCTTCAAGGCACTAATTTGTTCCTCTTCATCATTTACCCTGGCTGTGAGAGTATCCAATTTAGACTGCATCTCATTCACAACATTTTAAAGTTCAGTCTGATTAGATTTCATTTCTGCCCTTAGAGATTTTATATTGTTACTAATGCTTTTCTTAAGCCTAGCTATTGACTTCATGATTGGTACCCTGAAGTCTATCTCTGACATCTTACTTATATCTATATGCATTAGACCTGTGGTAGAAGACATTGTCTCTGGTTCTTTCCTTTGTTGGGAGTTCCTCCTCTTAATCATTTAATTGAGGGATGGTTGACGGAATGTACAGAATCCAAAATATCAACCACTATCCAAGCATAATGCACCTTACAAAAAATACAAAGTGGCCAGAAGCTACCACAGATACAGCACCAAATCCAAGATGATCCAAAACAAAAAAAAAAAAAAAAAGAAAGAAAGAAAAAAGAAAAGAGGGAAAAAAAAAGAGGGAAGGGGAGGCAGATTATAATCTCTCAGGCTGGACACAGCAAGGTGATCTGCCTGTTCCTGCTTCATTTTTGGTCTCTGTGTTAGAGCATACTATATCTCAAAATTGCAAAGAAATCAGAACTTAGATATATATCAAGATTAAACTGAGTAGAGTGAATAATGGGCTAGTATGGGGCATAAATCTAAAAAACATATATGTGAAAAAAAAAAAGTTAAGAAGTCACTTAAAAAGATATGTTGCAATTGCACTGCTGGGTATTTACCCCCAAAGATTCAGATGTAGTGAACAGAAGGGTCATCTGTACCCCAATGTTCATAGCAGCAATGGCCACAGTTGCCAAACTGTGGAAAGAGCCAAGATGCCCTTCAACAGACGAATGGATAAAGAAGGGATGGTCCATATATACAATGGAATTTTATGCCTCTATCAGAAAGGATGAATACCCTTTTGTATCAACATGGACGGGACTGGAAGAGATTATGCTGAGTGAAATAAATCAAGCAGAGAGAGTCGATTATCATATGGTTTCACTTGTGGAGCATGAGGAATAACACAGAGGACATTGGGTGAAGGAGAGGATAAGTGAGTTGGGGGAAATCAGAGGGGGAGACAAACCATGAGAGACTGTGGTCTCTGAGAAACAAACTGAGGGTTTTGGAAGGGAGGGAGGTAGGTAGTTGGGAGGGTCTGGTGGTGGGGTGGGTATTAAGGAGGGCATGCATTGCATGTAGCACTGGCTGTGGTGCATAAACAATGAATCTTGGAACACTGAAAAAATAAAATTAAAAGAAAATTTTAAAAAAAGGAAATTATTTTAAAAATATACACTGGGAAATAATCTATTTGAAATGGGAGCAGGGTTTAAAAAAATAAGAAAAGAAACTAAAAAAGGAATGTAAAATTTTAGCTTAAAGTATAAACAAGTCGTGAGAGAACATCTGGAGCACCCTATATTATTTTTCCCTGGTGCTGGAGTCTTACAGTCCTGTAAGAAATAAGCTTATCATTCACCTGTTCTTGCAGTCTGTCCCTCTGGGGGAGGGGCCTGCTGCTTGGCTTCTTTGTCATCTTTGTCTGGGTGGAGTTTCCCCACCCCTCATCAGGGGGGGTAGGCTTAATGTGAGCTGTTTGGCTGGCAGCTTTTTTCCCCTGGCATCTTTCTGCTTCTCTTTAGTGGGTCAGAGCAAGCATCACCATGCAGGACTCTCCAGCCCAAAGTCAGTCACAATGTCACAGTCCCTGCCCCCACCCCCAATCAACAAGCCTTCCAGGTGAATCTGTGTCCATCGCTGCATGTACCAAACTCCACAAACTCTAGCAATCCTTGCCCACTGCACCTCTCCCAGGGGAGTCATGGGGACCCGTGAACATCTCTGTGCCTTGTGACTCCACAACTGCCAGTGGCTGTGGGATTGCACATGTGTACCCTCTTCCACAGCTCCTAGGTCCTGCTGGGTGCCACCTCAGCATCTCTTCGTGGGCCACACCACCCTGAGAGTTGTCCCTGTCATGGGCACAAGTCATTCTATATCTCCCTTAGGATCTTAGACAGCCCACACCTTCTAGTCCTTTTCAGGGTGCTCAGGCAGAGAGCTGTCTCCCTACTGGCTCTGCTCATGGTATGTGGTGCCCAGAGCTGGAAGTCCCCTCTGGGCTCACTGACCATAACCAGTCTCCCTGCTCCACTGCTTGGGGATTCTATTGTGTCAGGCTTCCCTGTTCTTTCTGAATCTCCTAGAATCCTGAGGGCACAATGATCCCCCTAGAATTCTGCCCTATTTGCCCCCTGTGCCCTTTTCAGTGGGGGATGCCTCTCACTACAATAGATTTCCAAGGGTGCTGATTTTTTTTTTTTTTTTTTTGCTCCGGGGTTATATCACTTTATGGCAACCAGCTTATGGACACTCCCTTCCCCTTCACTTATCCTTGGATATTTCCCCTGAAGATTCAAAGTTCTGCACCTCCTACCTTGCAAAAAGTAGTAGTTTTCTTGCTTGTGGAGATCCAAATAAATCTTCTCATATCTTAGATTGAATTCATGTGTATTCAGAATAGTTTGATCATTATCCAGCTAAATTGGAGAGACCAGATGAAATGAGGTCCCCTACTCAGCCACCAACTTGCCCCCCTCCAGGAGACTTCGGTTAGTTTCTTTGCTAGTAATTGGTATGTTTGAATTTCTATTTCTTCCTGTTTTGGTTTTGATAGTTGGTACATTTCTAGGAATTCATCCATTTCTTGCAGATTTACCAGTTTGGTGGCATATAATTTTTCATAGTATTCTCTTATATTTTTTGTATTTCTGTGGTGTTGGTTGTGATCTCTCTGGTTTCATTCATGATTTTACATTTTGGTCTTTTCTTTTTGATATGTCTGGCTCAGGGTTTATTAATTTTATTAATTCTTTTGAAGAACTAGCTTTCCATTTCATTGATCTGTTCTACTTTTTTTTATTATCCCTATATTATTTATTTCTGCTCTAATCTTTGTTTCCTTTTTGTGCTGACTTTAGCCTTTATTTGCTGTTCATTTTCTAGCTCCTTTAGGTGTAATGGTATGTTGTGTATTTGAGAGTTTTCTTGCTTCTTCAGGCTTGTATTGTAATATACTTCCTTCTTCAGACTGACAGCCTCTGCTGCATCCCAAAGGTTTTGGACTCCCATGTTTGCATTTTCACTTGCTTCCATGTATTTTTTAAAATTTCTTCTGTAATTTCCTCGTTTACTCTCTCATTCTTTTGTAGGATATTCTTTAACCTCCATGTATTTGTGGTCTTTCCAGATTTTTTTCTTGTGCCTGAATTCTAGTTTCATAGCGTTGTGATCAGAAAAGATGCATGGCATGACTTTGGTCTTTTTGAATTTGTTGAGGCTTATTTTGTGAACCAATATGTGACCTATTCTGGAGAATGTTCCCCGTGCACTTGAAGAGAATGTGTATTCTGCTGTTTTTGGATGGAATGTTCTAAATATACCTGTTAAATCCGTCTCTTCCAGTGTGGCATTTAAAGCCATTGTTTCTGGGGTGCCTGGGTGGCTCAGTGGGTTAAGGCCTCTGCCTTCAGCTCAGGTCGTGATCCCAGGGTCCTGGGATCGAGGCTCGCATTGGGCTCTCTGCTCGGCAAGGAGCCTGCTTCCTCCTCTCTCTCTCTCTCTCCGCCTGCTGCTCTGCCTACTTGTGATCTCTGTCTGTCAAATAAATAAATAAAATTAAAAAAAATAAAGCCATTGTTTCCTTGTTGAATTTCTGCTTAGATGATCTGTCCGTTGATGTAAGTGGGGTGTTAAAGATCCTACTATCATTGTACTATTATCAATTAATTCTTTCATGTTTGTTATTAATTTTTATGTATTTGGGTGCTCCAACATGGGTGCATAAATATTTACAATTGTTAGATCTTCTTGATGGATAGAACCCTTAATTATGATATAATGCCTTTTTTCATCTCTTGTTACAGTCTTTATTTTAAAATCTAGTTCATCTGATGTTAGTATGGGTACTCCAGCTTTCTTTTGACATCCATTAGAATGATAGATCATTCTCTAGCCCCTCACTTTCAGTCTGCAGCTGCCTTTAGTTCTAAAATGAGTCTCTTTTATGTAGCACATAGATGGATCTTATTTTTTTTAATCCATTCTGATACCCTATGTCTTTTGATTAGGGGCATTTAGTTCATTTACTTTCAGAGTGATTATTGAAATATATGAATTTAGTGCCATTGTATTACCTGTAAAGTTAGTGTTTCCAGCAAATGTTCTCAGGTCCTTTATAGTCTTTGTTGCTTTTAGTATTTCTTTTCTTCACTCAGATAGTCCCCCTTATAATTTCTTGCAAGGTTGGCTTAGTGGTCACAAACTCCTTTAGTTTTTGTTTGTCTGGAATAGTCTTTCTCTCTTCTGTATTCTGAATGATAGCCTTGCTGGATAAAGAAATCTTGGCTGCATATTTTTCCTATATAACACGTTGAATATATCACGCCACTTTCTTCTGGCCTGACAAGTTTTTGTGGACATATTTGCTGTAAATCTGATCTCTCTTCCTTTGTAGGTTAAGGACTTTTTTTTTCCCCTTTCTGCTTTTGGGATTCTTACCTTTGCTGTGTATTTTGTTCATTTGACTCTGATATGCCTTGCAATGGTTAGCTTTTGTTGAATTTATTGGGGGATTTTCTGCGCTTCTTGAATTTTGATGTGTGTGTTCTTCCCCAGATTAGGGAAGCTTTCAGCTATAATTTTCTTCAGTAAAATTTCTGCCACTTTTCCTCTTTCTTCATTTTCTGGGAATCTTATGGTATGAACATTGTTGTTTTAATATGTCACTGAGTTCCCTAAGCCTATCTTCGTGATTTATTACTTTTCTTTCCCTCCTCTTTTCAGCTTCATTATTTTTCCATAATTTTACCTTCACTGATTCATTCCTCTGCTTCATCCATCCTCATGTTTTTTGGCTTCCATTTGAGATTGTATCTCAATTATAGCATTTTTAATTTCAGCCTGATGAAGTTTTATTTCTTTTATCACTGCAGTAAGGATTCTCTAGCATCTTCGATGCTTTTTTCAAGCCTAGCTAGTATCATTATAAATGTTGTTTTAAATCAAGTTCGTACATTTACTTATATCTGTAGTGATTAAATCCCTGAACATTTCTTCTTCCTGTTCTTTCTTTTGGGGTGAGTTTCTCTATCTCTTCATTTTTTTGCCAGAGAAGACAAGAGGAAAGAAAAAAATATCTAGATCTTGGGTATGTTTTAATCTGCTCATTAAAAGAATCTAGAACCAATAACAATAATAAAATAACAGAAAATGAATAAAACAAAAATATATAAAATAAAAATAAAAAATAAAGGAAATTAAAAAATAAGAAAATAACTGAGAAAATAATAATTAAAAACATTTAAATAAAGTAAAGAGGAAGCTAGATCCTATTTCCTCTAGAGCTGAAGTTTTGCAGCACTGTGATCAGTAGACTTGGTGTGAGCGAGTTGTTCATACTGTTCTTCTGGGGGAAGGGCCTATTGTGTTGATTCTTAGATGGACTTGCTGTAGTAGAAATGTGCCTCCAGGGCTTGGCAGAGTGGGGCTTGTTGTAAGTGCCTCCAGCCTTCACTATGTGGTGCTGTTTTGCTCCATGATGGCTTTCAGCACTGATGAGCAGGATGAAAATGGCAGTTCCCAACCCTCTAGCCCTGGTCCTGAGAGTTCATGTTCTCCACTCTTCATGGAGCCTTCACAGAAGAGCAATCAATCACCCCTTTTATGTTCCTGGTTTCTGTCAGAACTCTGTGTTCACCCTGACTGTGTCCAAGCTTTTTTATCTCAAGCATGTGACTGAGTTTCAAAACTTGAAATTTTAGAGACTGCCATGGTCTGGACCCACAGTGATCCTCTGGGGGAGGGTCTTGCCATGCTTTTGCAATTTGCCAGCCCATCCTAGAAAAGCAGTTGTGTGACTGCACAGCAGTTCAGTTTAAGACAGAACAGAGCAGAAAGCCAGCACCAAGACTTGTTGCTCTAAGCTGGCATCCCCATTCTTATGTCTGGGAGCAGCACATTAGCACCACCCATTCTTCTAGTGACCCAAAGGATCCTCAGACCATACTGTAACTGCTAGGATTCTGCCCTGCTTTGACACTTGAGCACCTTTAAGCCAGACATCCTCCATGGTAGAAGACTTCTAAACTTTCAGATTTTATGCTCTGCTGCATATAACCTTCGGCAGTAGCCTCCATAAGCAGGGCTCCCTCCCCACCATAATACCGGCAGTTATATTGCCCCCAAGTCAATTCTTTGCAACTCTTACCTTCCAAAATGTGGTTGCTTTTCTATTTGTGGACTTGCAGTTTTTGTTCTCTTCAAATTACAGTATTTGTTAGTATTTACTGACATTTTTGCCAGACATTTTTAAAGATTTTATTTATTTTACAGAGAGAGAGAGAGAGAGAGAGATCACAAGCAGGCAGAGAGTCAGGCAGATAGAGAGGGGGAAGCAGTCTCCTCGCTGAGCAAAGAGCCTGATGTGGGGCTCGATCCCAGGACCCTGAGATTGTGACCTGAGCTGAAGGCAGAGGCTTAACCCACTGAGCCACCCAGGTGCCCCTGCCAGACATTTTTAAATTGCTTTGCATGTATTCACTCTTTAATCCCTCATCAACAACTGTATAAATCTGTGTTTCACAGATGAGAAAACTAGGGTAGTGAGTATAGGAGCTTGCTGTGAGTAAAGGACATTATACCATTCTCTACATTTTCAAGATGAGAAAAGTGAAGCTCAGAGACATTAAGTAGAGAGAGAGAGGGAAAGATGGAAGCAGACTATGAGGAACCTAGTCTCATCTCATCAGATGAATACAACTAGAGAGCAAATCATTGTAAATACCACAGAAATTGACCTGAAGTTGGTAGAACAAACTCCACAACTAAAGGTAGAGAACAGGCTGCATTGAAGAAGACAGGGAGTGTGGAGATATGGTTTGGGAGAAAAAACAAATCATGGCTGCTGCAGACTAGAGCAAACCTAATTAAAATTCACATTTGGGCCAGGGACAAAACAGTTCCCATAACAGGCAAAGAGATCCTCTGCAGACAACTGGCCTGAGGATAAAGCAGCCAGAACCCAACAGTAAAGCACATGCAGCATGCACTGGAGATACATAAGACACTACACTTCAGGGTATTATAAGACTCTTCTTCATGAGGCCATTATGCTCAAGAAGAGGGGATCTAGCTGCCTTCCCTAATACAGAGACTTAGACAAAATGAGAAGACAGAGGAATTTGTCCCAAATAAGAGAATAGGATAAGGCCATGGCCAGAGACCTAAGTGAAACAGAAATAAGTAACATGCCTGATAGAGAATTTAAAGGAATAATCACAAAGATACTGGACTTGAGAAAATAATGGAAGGCACAGAAATATGGAAAAAATAGCAGAGATAAAGGGCTAAATAAACAAAATGAGATGGAATAAACAGCAGTGGAAAAGCAGAAGAACGAATTAATGACCTAGAAGACAGAGTAATGGAAAGTAATTAAGCTGAACAAAAGAAAGAAAAAACTAACTATGCAAGATGAGAATAGCCTTAGGGAAATCAGTGAATCCATCAAATGTAATAGCATTCATTATAGGAGTCCCAGAAGGAGAAGAGAGAGAAAAGGGGACAGAAAAATATATTTGAAGACATAATGGCTAAAAACTTCCCTAATCTGGGGAAAGAAAGAGATATCAGATCAAGGAGGCACAGAATCAAACAAAATCAACAAAAGAAGATCCATAGCAAGACATATTATAATTAAAATGTCAAAATATGGGGTGCCTGTGTGGCTTAATCTGTTAAGCATCTGCCTTCAGGTCAGGTCATGATCTTGGGGTCCTGGGATCAAGCCCTGCATCAGGTTCCTTGCTCAATTCAGATTCTGATTCTTCTTTTCTCTCTGCCCCTCCTTTCCTCTCATGTTCAAGCCTCTTTCAAATAAATAAATAAAATATTTTAATAAATAAATATTTCAATAATATAAATAAATAAGAATCTTTTTAAAATGTCAAAAGTAGTGATAAAGAAAAAAAATAAAAACAGCAAGATGAAACTAGACAGTTATATAAAAGGGAAACCCCATAAGGTTATCAGGAGATTTTTGAGCAGAAACTTTCCAAGCTGGAATGGAGTAGCATGATATATTCAAAATGCTGAATGGGAAAAATATGCAGCCAAAATTACTCTATCCAGTAGGTCTGTCATTCAGAAGAGGAGAGAGAGTTTCCCAAACAAAAACTGAAGAAGTTCATGATCCCTAAAACAGTGAAACAGTGAAAGGAAAGTCCAACAGTAAACAGTGAAAGGAAAGCCCAACAGTGAAAGTATGAAAGTAGGAAACACAAAAGCAATAAAAATGAATGTCTTTGTAAAATATCAGTCAAGGGACTCATAAAATAGAAAGGTATATGACACCATATACCTAAAAAATGGGGAGGAGAGGAGTAAAGAATGTGTCAAACTTAAATGACCATCAACTTAATATAGACAGTTTTATGCAGAACAGGTTCTATACAAACCTAATGGCAACGATATATCAAAAAATGCCACGGGGTGCCTGTGTGGCTCAATGGGTTAAGCCTCTGCCTTTGACTCAGGTCATGATCTTGGGGTCCTGGGATCAAGCCTCACATCGGGCTCTCTGCTCAGCAGGGAGCCTGCTTCCCCCTCTCTCTCTGCCTACCTCTCTGCCTACTTGTGATTTCTCTATTTCTGTTAAATAGATAAATAAAATCTTTAAAAAATTGCCAGTAAATATGGAAAGAATAAAGAGCAAGAAATCCAAATATATTACTGGAGAAAACCAGCAAGCCATGAGAGAAAGACAAGAAAGGATCAGAAAATATCTTCAGAAACAACCACAATCAAGTACTAAAATGATAACAAACACATATCTTATCAATAATTACTGTGAATGTAAATGACTAAATGCTCCAATCTAAAGACATAGAGCGTGTCTTTCATTTTGGAAAGATGAAAGAGAGTGTGTAAGACATAGGATATCAGAACATATTTAAAAAAAAAAAAGACCCATCTATATGTTTCATACAAGAGACTCATTTTAGAACCAGATACCAGCAGATTGAAAGTCAGGAGATATAGAAACTGTCATACACATGGATATCAATAGAAAGCTGTAGTAACAATACTTATATCAGAAAAAAACAGAATTTAAAATAAAGGCTGTAACAAGGGACAAAGGAGGACACTGATAATAAAAGGATCAATCTAGCAAGAAGATACAACAACTGTAAATATTTATACACCCCACATGGGAGCACCCAAATATATAAAAGTTAATAACAAACATGAGGGAACTAATTGATAAGAGTACAATGACAGTAAGGCCTTTAACACCCCACTTACATCAATGGACAGATAATCTAAACAGAAAATCAACAAGGAAACAATGACTTTGAATGCCACACTGGAACAGATGGATTTAACAGAGAACATTCCATCCTAAAACAGCAGAATACACGTTCTTTTCAAGAGCACATGGAACATTCTCTAGATTAGGTCACATATTAGCCCACAAAACAAGCCCCAACAAATTCAAAAAGATCAAAGTATACCATGCATTGTTTCTGTTCACGACACTATGAAACTAGAAGTCAACCACAAGAAAAAATCTGGAATGATCACAAATGTATGGAGGTTAAATAAAAGGCTAGTAAACAATGAATGAGTCAACCAGGAAACAAAAGAAGAAATAAAAAATACATGGAAACAAATGAAAATGAAAACCAAATGGTCTAAAACTTTTGGATGCAGCAAAAGTGGTTTTAAAAGGGAAGTTTATAAAAATATAGCCTTATCTCAAGAAGCAAGAAAAGTCTGAAATAGACAACTTAACCTTACATCTAAAGGATCTAGAGAAACAACAACAAACAAAACCCCAAAACAGTAGAAGGAAGGAAATAATAAGTATTAGGGCAGAAATAAATGATATAGAAATTTAAGAAAATAGAAGAAATCAATGAAACCTGGAGCTGGTTCTTTTTAAAAAATCAATAAAGTTGATAAACCCCTAGCCAGACTTATCAAGAAAAAAAGAGAAAGGACTCAAATAAAATCTCAAATGATAGATAACAACCAACACAGTAATACAAACAATTATAAGAGAATATTATGAAAAATTATATGCCAACAAATTGGACAACCTGGAAGAAATGAATAAATTCTTAGAAATATCTAACCCACCCAAACTGAAACAGGAAGAAATAGATAATTTGAACATACCTATTGCCAGCAAGGAAATTGCATCAGTCATCAAAAGTCTCCCAACAAACACAAGTCCAGGAACAGAATACTTCGAAGGCAAATTCTACCAAACATTTAAAGAAGAATTAATACCTATTCTTTTCAAACTATTCTAAAAAAATAGAAAAAGAAGGAAAACATCCAAATTCATCCTATGAGACCAGCATTAGCCTGATACCAAAACCAGATAAAGACACTACTACAAAAGAGAATTACAGGCCAATATCCCTAATGAACATGGATGCAAAAATCCTCAACAATGTACACACATGCACATGCACGTGCACACACACACACACAAACACACACATACACAATGGGATATCATTCAGGCATAACAAATAATGAAATCTTGTCATTTGCAACAATATGGATGGAGCTACAGAGTACAATGCTAAGTGCAGTAAGTCAGGGAAATATAAATACCATATGATTTCACTCATATGTGTAATTTATGAAACAAAATAGGTGAACAAAGGATAACGAGAGAGACAAACCAAAAAGCAGACTCTGAACTATGGAGACCTACTTGATGGTTACCAGAGGAGAGGTTGATGGAGGGATAGGTTTAAGTAGGTGATGGGGATTAAGGAGTGGGTTTATCATGATGAGTTCCAGTTGATTTATGGAATTGTTGACTCACTATATTATACACCTGAAAGTAATATAACACTGTATGTTAACTAACCAGAATTAAAAGAAAAACTTTTAAAAAAGACATTATCTTGTTCCAGGTCACACAACCAACAACTGGCAGAACTAAAGTTGCGCCTCAGCAGACTGGCTAGTGCCTGAGTTCTCAGCTATCAAGCTATACTGCTTCTAAGTCTAGGGCTTTTCGTGGCCTACTTAATTGAAACAGTAAGGGGGGAGTAGGGAAGAGAGAGAGAGAGAATGAGCAAAACCCCATGCTTAATTTGATAATGAGTTCTTGGTGTCTGACTGCCCAGTAGTTTACTGTTTAAGTGAAGCCCATAAATATAAAATTTGGACACGGGGGTAAGAGGGGGTAGCTGGTTGAATGAGTCATGAGTTCCCAAAATGGAACTGTCAAGGAGATTAAGCTACAAAACTAAATACTGGGCCTGATACTAAGGGAAGCATTCACTACTCATACCACTCTTAAGTTGATGCATGATTGGGTTTGGCTGCCCCAGAAAGATCTGAGCCTGATAGGAAAGCATTGTACTTCTTCTGAAGGGGCTTGTAGACCCTTGTTTCTCTTTTCCAACCAGTCCTTTCTACCTTGAGCACAGGCAGGTTGTCTAGTCCACTGGCTTACTTGAAATAGAACTGAAATGAGTTTCCTTGGCCTCTCTCCCTCTACAAAACAGGCCTGAAATAAATCCATGTAAGGGAACTGCTGTTCCTAGGTATTTATTCAAATATGTATTCAGTCATTGGCTACATGAAGTCGGTGTAGGCAGTGATTCTTGAGGGAAGGGATTCTGGGTGGTGGTTTTGAGTGGAGTCTGTGCCAACTGGGAACAAAAAACAAAGAAGTCTGAAATTCTAAGCCTGTATCTGGAACATTGGTATTCACAGGCTGCAGTTGAGAATATATTCTTTTCTAAAATTTTTATTTATTTTTTTAAAATTCTTTTCAGTGTTCCAGAATTCATTGCTTATGTACCACACCCATTGCTCCATGCAATATGTGCCCTCCATAATACCCACCACCAGGCTCAGCCAACCTCCCACCCCCTGCCCCTCCAAAACCCTCAGTCTGTTTTTCAGAGTCCACGGTCTTTCATGGTTTGTCTCCCTCTCCAATTTCCCCCAACTCCCTTCTCCTCTCCATCTCCCCATGTCCTCCATGTTATTCCTTATGCTCCACAAATAAGCAAAACCATACGATAATTGACTCTGTCTGCTTGACTTCATTCTATGACACGTTTCCTCTACATCCAACATTGAGAGTCAGTAGAACTATCCTTTTATTCACTCTTTCATTTATTCATTCATTTAGTTATTCAGTCATTAAAAAAATATTTGTTGAAATGTGAAGTACTGCTCTATGTGCTGGAGATAAAACACTGAAAAAATAAATCTCTGCCTTCGTGGATTTTACAGTTTATAAAGGGAGACAAAAATCAATAATCAAATAATTATATAACTTTTCATATAGTGAAAGATCTAAAAAGAAAATCATGATAATAGGATAGTAACACATTGATACAGTTTCAAAGAGGGTGGTCAGGGAAGGATTCCTTTTGAAAAGATGAAAGAGCTAAACTTACAGAGAGCTAAGAGAAAAGTTTTCAGACAGAGTCAAGTTCTTAACCCTATGTCTGATCCTCCCCTAAAATTCCACCCTTCACAACCAACAATTCTATGCATCCTTATTCTTTAATTTAAGCAATCACTCATCACCCTTTCCTCAGGCTACCTTGATACCAACTTCATGCCTTCCACCTTTGGTAAGGCAGCTGAAATTTTAAAACAATGCTTTATATTAAGTTACAACTGAAAACAAGTCATAGCTTTTTGAGCTTTAAGGAAGTTAAGAGACTTGTTTGAGGTCGAACCAAGAAGCAGAGGCTGGACTTACATCTGAAGTTTTAACTTCTTATCCATTGCATTTTTTTCACTTTTCCATGAACTTCTCAAGGCATGGTGGGAGCACAGCAGCACACATGAGCATCAGATATTTTAGTTGAATGTGAGCTCACAGGTAGCTCTTCCTAGGGACTAGTGTTTAGAATAAGGGAGATGATATTCCCATTCCCTGTTGTCACTCCTACCTGGATATGTGTTCTGTGGTATGTTGGACAAACTGATGAGCAACCAGCCTGGGGAGGATTGCAAACCATACCACAAGGAAGAGCTTAAAAGAAATGGTCATGTTTATCTTAGAGAATAAGTGGTGTGTGCTTGTGTGTATTGGGGGTGGGTAAGAATCAGAGTTTGAACCCATGATAGATATCTTGAAACATTTTAAGAAGATTATTGTTTAGTACTTGGCTTTTTGTGTATGGCCAGAGGATAGTGTTCTAACAAATGGTCGAAACCACTGAATGATGAATTTCAACTCAAAACAAATAATGGCTTTGAAAGCTTTAGAGTGAACTTTTTGTTACTGAAAATATTCCAGCAGCTGCCGGACAGAACTCATAAGAGATAGTAAGCTTTGGAAATATATCTTACTTGTATGGCTATGAGTTGATGTAAACATTCTGAACCTTAGTTTCTTACTCTTTAAAGTAGTGATAACAATTCCTTCTTTTCAGGCTTCTGGGGAAGATTAAAGAAAATGGTATATTGAAAGGCCTAGCACCATGCATGCTAAAAGTAGGTGATTCCTCCTTCTCCTTCCATTCCCTCTACCTCATCACATAGTGTAGAGAGGATTCCTATGTAGGGAGATTGGGAGGAAATGACCTTTTATTTCCATTTTGAATATAAAAATTCAATAATTCATTCTATAGTCATCAACAACTTTATTCATTATCTGATTATGCTTAGGACACTGGAATGACATAGACATGGAAATTATGTGTGTGGCTGTGTCTCCCACTAGACTGTAAGCTTCCTAGAGCATCTCTGTACCCCTTTGCTGTCAGAATAAGTGCTTACTGGGGCACTGGGTTGGCTCAGTCAGTAGAGCATGAAACTCTTGAACTCAGGGTCATGAATTTGAGCCCCACATTGGGATAGAGAAAAGTGAGTTGGGGGAAATCGGAGGTGGGGGACAAACCATGAGAGACTGTGGACTCTGAGAAACAAACTAAGGGTTTTTGGGGGCATGGGGGGTTGGGTGAGCCTGGTGGTAGGTTTTATGGAGGGCACACATTCCATCGAGCACTGGGTATGGTGCATAAACAATGAATTTTAGAACACTGAAAAAAATAAAATTAAATTTAAAAAAGAATAATAATAATAAGAAGAAGAAGAAGAAGAAGTGCTTATTGCATTTAACTGATTTTGGAGGAGCAGTGATCTCTGTGCTGAATAATTGAACTAACTAGGAGTCTTAGTCCTCAGGGAGCTGATTCTCTTAAATAGGGTGGACATGCAAAAATATGCAAAAAGCATCTAGTCATATCAGTAGCCGAGACAATGAGCATACAAGATGTGATATCTTTAGATTGTGGCAAACATGGAGATTATCAAGTGGCTTGGGTGGGGTTGAATGGCAATAAGTGAGTAGCAGAGGGATCAGGATAAAATGTGGAACTTTCCTTGGTTATACTTCCTGGAAGAAGTGTGACTTTGGGAGCTATTTGAACCATGAGAGACAAAAGATAACAGACATTGGCTTTTCCCTGAAAGAAGGCAAAGATTTAAGACTTGCACCTGGGAGGTAGGCCACTGGGATTCAGATCAGAACATTGAAATGGCTTATTCCTATGACACAGGAGACACCTTGACAGATGCTATTGGAAGATAGGATATGTGTTATCTAGTGGCATTTATATAGCACAGTGTCTGAGAGTATAGGCTGTAGAGTCAGACTGTTTGGATTTTCATCTGGGCTCCACCACTGACTAGCCATGTGACTTTGGGCAAGTTATTTACCACTGTGCCTCAATTCCCTCATCTGTAAAATAAAGACAGTAATAGTATCTTAGTATCATAGGGTGATTGTGAGGATTAAGAGTTAATATATGCAAAAGGTTTAGTATAGTCCCTGGCATAGAGTAAGCACTTTATAAGTATTATTATCTAATGAATGGTCTTTAGATCCTAAGATATATATTGGGTGCTTATAGTAATTTCAATGTGAGTTTGGGAGCATTTATATTCCATACCATTTCATGGATTGATTAGCTCCTCAGCAGTGGCTGTGGTAGAAGTGGTGAAAGCATCTGGCTCAAAGAGATAGAAGAACTTTCTGCCAACTGCGATTGTGCCAGAGATGAATGGACTGTCTTAGGAGAGAAGAACCTTTTCGTTGTTGTGGATGTTAGAGTTGAGACTAGATAACTATTTAGTGGGGATACTGCAGGAGGATTGAAGGATGGGAGTGGGATTTTGCTATACCTCAAATTCTCTGATTTCTTGGTACATTGTCAGCAGAAGTGTTAGCTATGGGGTGGGGATACTGCTGCTGAAATATGGGGGACTTGTCTAAATTTTTTTTATATTGTACGCAGAGTTGGGAGGTCACTTCACTCAGAATGCTAACTGCACATGGATGGAGCTGAGATCAAATTTCATGTTCCAGGGTCTAAAATCTCCCAAAAGTACTTTTGAGACTCAAGTGACAAGGGTTTTTTGGTTTCTGCTTTGCCAGAAATTAGCTGTGTAACCTTGGGCATGTTGTTTCCACTCTCTGGGCCTCAGTTTTCTAACCTAGAGCATAAGTTTTAGACAAGATTTTCTCTGTGGTCTCTTCATCTCTGGCATTCTATGTTGGAAGATATAACTCTCTGAGTGGAAACAAGTGGATGAAGAAGACATTCGTGCATTCAGCAAATGTTTATTAAGCATCTGCTAAGTGGTAGGCACTGTGCTGGGCTTGGGGGAGAAAGCAGTGAATAAGACAGGTGTGGTTTCTGCCCTTTTAGCTCCACAGTCTAGTGCAGGAAACAAAGAAGAAAAAAATTATTATACAGTTTAATAAGTATTCTAAGAGGGGCAAATACAGGGTCCTGGGGGAGAAGAATATTATCTAGAATAATTCTGAAGCAAGAACCAGAAAAAACCTTCTAGGGGAGGTAGAATTTGAGTTTTGAGATGGGAGCTCAGGAAGAATAGCAGCAGATGGATAGTTCTTAAGGCAAAAATACTTGATGGTTATGAGAACTATGGTAGGCTCTGTTTAGCTGGAGAGTACAGAGTGAGAAGGAATTAGTGAAATCTGAGGTTAGAAAGACCAAAGGACACCAGATTAGCAAGGCATTATATGGCATTTGCCATAAAGGCAGTAGGGAGATATGGAAGGCATTTAAGTAGAGGAGTTATATAATTCAGGCTTCAGCTGCAAAAATTAAATCACTCTAGTTATTTTCAGTAGAAAGAGTCCTAATACAGAAAATCAGGTGCTTCTAAAATTGGGGTAAGGGCTGGAGGGACAACCTTTAGGCTAGGCCCCCAGGAATAACTCCCAGGATACCAGGGGAAATGTTTTCTGTGCCACAAGCAGGAAAGTGAGGCATCAGGGACTTTGGAAACACACCACCTTATCTGAATGCCACTGCCTTAACTATTGAGTAGAGTATCATCATGACTTCTAGATACTCACTAGCAAATAATAATAATTAATAATAATAATATAGAATAAAATAAAATCATCCCATTCTATGGTTCCTCAAATACACAAAGCCAGTGACCAGACACTGGGGCCTTCGGGAAAGTAACATGGCTGCAGAAAACCCTAAAATCTCCATCACTATGCTTGCCAACAGAAGCAGCAGAAATATGGCTTCTGCGTCATTACCTCCTTCCAAATATTGTGTATGCATATGATTACCAGAAATAAATCACATCTAGAACACTGGATGCAAAGGAGCCTGAGAAGTGACAGGCTGTTGTAAATTTTTGGTTTTGAGATTTTCAGCAATATAGAAGGGCAGGCTAGAAGGAGGGTGGCATGGATCCTGAGCAACCATCTATAGTATCTACCATAGGATTGATAGGAGCAGAAGTGCTTTTGAGACAGATAATTTGGGCAGGAGAGTAGAGGCTGAATTGGGGAGAGAGAGCAGCACAAGAGACCAAGTAATAGATGGTAATGGAATCAAAGATGATGAGGAGCTGATTAAAAATACCGGTAGCAGGGAGACAGAGGAAGGACACATGAAAGAGAGTTTAAGGAGGAAGAGAATTACCATGACTTAGAGGACTGGGTGGCTGGAAGCAAGATGAATGAGAAGAAAGACTTATGGATATCTTCTAGGGTTTTTGCAAGGAGACATTCCTACAAGAGAGGGAACTCAGGGGAAAGAGGAAGGTGGCATGGATGGGAAAAGATGGTTTCAATTTTAAGCTAGAAGTTCTTGTGACATATTCAGGAGGAGATATCTGTAAGGCAGTTGGAAATTCATCTCTGGAATTCAAGAGAACTACCTGGAACTCATCAGCAGAGAATTGTAAGGTGTACGCAGGCAAGGATTTTGTTCCCCCTAGTGTTCAGTAACTTCATTGAAAGGAGGTGCATCAGTGTGTAACGTAGTTGGTAGTTCAAGCTTTGGGAATGGATGGGTCCACCTTTCAGTGCAAGTGTGGAATGAAGATAAAGGGACTGAGATTAGAAGAAGCCTGAGAAATCATGGCCTTAAATGATTGAATGGAGAAGAACCCAGACAGGAAGTAAAGACTGTATAACCAGACAGGTCATGTGGATGATGTCACCAAGGCAAAGAGAGCATTTCAGGAAGGAGAAAGGCATCAGTGGAATCAAGAATGAGAGAAGTCAGGGAAAAGAAAGATGGAATATTGGCCATACCATTTAGTAACAAGTTGGTCATTTGTTTATATTCACAAAAGGTTCTAGTTTCCTATGAAATGATGGGAGTGAAAGCCAGGCTGCAGTGGATTAAAGGGTCAATAGACAATGAAGTGGAGATAGGATATAATTGCACTTTCAAGGCCAAAAGGAACAAGAAACAGTAGGTATTGGCAAGGATACGGAGAAAGAGAAAACCTGTTGCACTGTTGGTAGGAATGCAAGCTTATGCAACCACTATGGAAAACAGTATGGAGAGTCCTCAGAAAGTTAAAAATAGAACTACCCTATGATCCAGCAATTGCACTACCAGGTATTTGCCCAAAGAATACAAAAATACTAATTCAAAAGGATACATGCACCACAATGTTTGTAACAGCATTATCTACAATAGCCAAATAATGGAAATAGCTCAAGTGGCCATTGATTGATGAATGGATAAAGAAGATGTGGTATATATACATAGCCATTACTCAGCTGTAATAAAGAAGGAAATACTGTCATTTGCAATGGCATGGATGGAGTTAGAGACTATAATGTTAAGCAAAATGAGTCAGTTAGAGAAAGACAAAAACCATATAATTTCACTCATAAGTGGAATTTAAGAAACAAAACAAATGAACAAAGGGAAAGAGAGGGAGAGAGAGAGGGAGAGAGAGAGGGAGGGGCAAACCAAGAAACAGACCCTTAGCTATGGAGAATAAACTCAGGGTCACCAGAGGGGCTACCTGTGGGAGGATGGGTTAAATAGGTGATGGGGATTAAGGAGTATACTTGTGATGAGCACTGGGTGACATATGGAAGTGTTGAGTCACTATATTGTATACCTAAAACTAATATTACACTATATGTTAAATTATATGCAAACAATGAATTATGGAACATTGCATCAAAAACTAATGATGTATTACTGTATGGTGACTAACATAACATAATAAAAAATAAAATAAATATAAAAAATAAAGTTAAAAAATAAATAACGAATTCAAATAAAAACTTAAAAAAAACAAGGATAAAGATTCTAGTTGCTTACATTATGGTACTGTGCTGATCACTAGTATCTGTCTCAACATAACCTAGCAGAGTAGCTTTTAAACTATTTTGGCATTAGTTGCCAAAAGAAATAAATTTTACAGGGTGCCTGGGTGGCTCCATTTGTTAAGCATCTGACTGGTTCAGGTCATGATCTCAGGGTCCTGGGATTGAGCTCCATGTCAAGCTCCATGCTCAGTGGAGAGTCTACTTCTCCCTCTCCCTTTGACTTTCCCCCAACCTGTGCTGTCTCTCTCTCTTCAATAAATAAAATCTTTAAAAAATAAATTTTACATCACAATTAACACATTTATATTTATATATAAATGAAACAAAAGCTTGATTAAACCATAATTATATGGACATTTCATATAAATGGAATCATACAAAAGCCTTTTTTGTCTGGCTTTTTCACTTGGCATAATATTTTCAAAGTTCATCTATACTGTTGCAGTAACAGTACTCCATTCCTTTTTATGGTGGAATAATATTTCATGGTATGGATATACCACATTTTGTTTATCCATTCATCAGTTGATGGACATTTGAGTTTTTTCCATCATTTGGCTATTGTGAATAATGCTATTATGAATGTTCATGTATAAGATTTTATGTGGACATTTTTCCCCATTTTTCTTAGGTATATACACAGCAGTGGAATTGTTGGGTCAAATAGTAACCCTATGTTTAACTTTTTGAAGAACTATCAGACTGTTTTCCAAAGTGGCTTCAACCATTTTAACAGCAGAGTTATGAAGGTTCTGATTTCTCCACATCTAGCTTTTCTATTATAACCATTCTTGGGGTATCTTATTACAAATACTGCTGTAGTAAATATCCTGCATTTGCATTTCCTGCATTTGACTTACATTCTCCTGATGGCTAATATGATGAACATCTTTCCATGGGCTTATTGACTATTTCTTTGGAAAAAATGTTATTCAGAACGTTTGCCAATTTTTTATTTGGGTTATTCTTTTTATAATTGACTTGTAAGAGCTCTTTATATATTCTAGGTACAAGTTTCTTATCAGAGATATAACTTCTAAACGTTTTCTTCCATCCCGTGTGTTGTCTTTTCATATTCTTGATAGTATCGTTTGAGGCATGAAAGGTTTTAATTTTAATGACATCCAATTTATCTATTTTGTTGTTGTTTGTGTTTTTCATGTCATATCTAAGAAACCATTGCCAAATTCGAGGTCACAAAAATTGTCCTTATTGTCCCTATTTCGTTAAAATTGCCATAATATCATTATAACATCTTACCAAGTAATAGTGATTCCTATTATCATCAAGTGTCCAACCTGTTCAAATTTCCAGTTGTTTCACAGATATCACAAATGTGTGTGTACAGATGCACACACGTGCATGGGCACACGTGCGCATGCACACACACACACACACACACACATACACACGTTCCACCTAAATCAAAATTTTTCCTTCCTATTTCTTTGTTAAAAATCCAGGTTGTTGGCCCTGTAGTTGTTTTGTTTTTGTTTTTGTTTTTGTTTTTTAGTCTTTACCTCCACATTGCAATTTAATATGTTTTTCTGTCCTCTGTGTGTTCTATAAATTCATTATTGATCTAGAAGCTTGATCTGATTCAGGGTTTATATAGTTTGTTTTGGCATGAGTCATTCATAGGTAGTGTTATAAGCCCAAACCTTTGAAGTGGGAACTTCTTTAGGTTTTATTCTATTTTGTAGGGCTATGGGCCATATTGTTTATGACTTGCATTCATTCAGAATTTCCATTTATTTAAGATGAGTGACTGTTCTAGCCTCAACGATTTCTAGAGAATAAACAGCAATTCTCATTCCTTTTAGAGTCTATAGTATTCTAGGAGTTCCAGAACTTAGCTTGTCCTATTCCTGGCTAATCTAGTTTCTACCCCCTTCCACCAATATATGTCTGCTCAATCTTACAGTCCTAGGGTGTAAGAGGAAGAAGGGCTTAGAGGTTTACTGAAATTGCATGTATTTTTTTCTGAGATGAAGTTTCAGAGGTTTCACTGAATTTTCAGGTAGGTCTAAGTCCTCATGTGACAGAAAGGAGATGGAGGCCAGGAGAGGGGAAAGGAGTTGCCTAAAAGTCATAAAGCAAGCTTAAAATAGGGCTGGGAGTAAATCTGAAACCTTCCCACCCAGGGCTTTTCCCTAGTTCCAGACATAGAATCAGGAACATTGAGCAGGGCAGTGATTACAAACATATTTCAAGTTCTGTAGAGGCTTTTCAACTGCAAACTTGGCGTCTTTTCATAATACCCAGCTTGCTGGAAGAGTGCATTCATGTCTAAAGAAACCATAAACAGGAAAGAAAATTGACCTGCAAGTGCAGGGATATCAGAGAAGGCCAACAGAATTGGATTTTGGATAATTTGTAGTGTGTCCTTGTGGTTCTGTCAACAGCACTGTTTTGTTTTTTTGTTTTTTTTTTTTTTTTTTTTTTTATTGTGTATAGCTAATTATGAGTTGCCTGTAAATACTTGGGCAGTGGCCAAAGAAACCTTTGCTATTTTCCCGGCCTAGACTCCAAAATAAGAGGATGCCAAGGCATGCCTCCTCCCCACCCACCCATCCCTTTTTTCTGTTCCTTTTCCCTCTTCTTCAACCTTTTTTCCCCTTATTTTCCTTCACCCTCCTCTTTCTTCAACTTATTCCTATTTCTTCTCCTTCCCATCTTTCCTTCTCTTTCCCTTCCATTAGTCTTCCCTTTTATCCTCCTTCCCTCCCTCCCGGCCACGCCCTCTCCTTTCCTCCCACTTCTGTGTGCACCCTCCCCCTTCCTCTCCCTACGTCCTCCTCAACCCACCCCCAACAAGCTCTCCACCCCCACGCCAGAACTGGCGGCCATTGGCTCGCGCTAGTGGGGGGGGTTGGGGGAAGGGAAGGCTTGGGCCCTCCGATAGGTTGCCGGGGCTAGCACACCAGCTTGAAGTCCCGCCCCACCCAGCGAGTAAACGCACGGCTGCAGCATTTGCTATTGGCCGAGGGGACTGTCAACAGCTCCGGCAGCTCCTCACGCAGGCGCCCACAGTCGTTAGGTGAATAAAAACACCGCCTACGGGCTTGGGGGGTGGGGAGAGGAGAGGGAGACAGCCAGCAAGGCAGGATTTAAATGAAAGGCTGGAAGCCGGGAGCCCCGCGGAGAAAGCAAGCAAGCAGGCTAGAAAAACGAGGAAACTAGGAAAGCGAGCGACCTAGAGGGAGTAGGGGAGACCGCGACTGACCTGTAGCCAGGCAGGTGGACAGACGCACGCCCGGACAGACAACCGAGCAGGCGCAGGAGAACCTCGCACTGGTTCCTCCCGCCTTTCCCTTGAAAAGCCAGGATTTTGCCTTTTGCTTGGCGCCCGAGAGAGAATGCTGGACTCTGCCGACTTCAGCGCGAGCTAAGATTTCTCAGCTAGGGAAGAAAAATCAGCTTAATCCTGAGAAGGGGGAAAGCAATCTTCCCTGTCCCCATCCTTCCCCCCCCCCCCCATACCAAACTCGGGCGCCAAACCCAGCCCTTCCCCAACCATCCGACTTCCTCCTCTCCCTTCTAGCATGGTGGCTGTATGGACAGTCTGACAGAACAGAGACTGACATCTCCCAATCTGCCGGCCCCCCACTTGGAACACTACAGTGTTCTGCATTGCACCATGACCCTGGATGTGCAAACTGTAGTTGTTTTTGCCGTGATTGTAGTCCTCCTGCTTGTCAATGTCATACTCATGTTTTTCCTGGGAACGCGCTGAATGGAGTCCAGCTTCCTGAGCTGTTGCGAACTCTCGCTTTGATTTCATCCCGAGAACCACCGAGAATAAAAAAGAGACAGACAGATAGAGACAGGGAAAGAGAGAGAAAGCAAGCTTTCTTACTCAGGGGGGAAAACGTTTTGAGCTTCAACATGGCCTCGCTGTGATATGTATGACGTTGGTATATTATCTCTCCCTAAATCTTTTGTCATGTCTTGTCTTTTAAATATGCCTGTGAATGTAGTTGCTTATTGCTTGAGTAAAATAGTTGATAAAGAAATGTATTCTATTTAAGTGTGCGTGTGTGTGTGCATTTTCCATCTATGTGGCGTTCACGGAGCAAGATATGCGTCCTTAAACAGTGGCTTTGCTGTGTGTGGTGTTTTTGTTTCTCAGTTCATGTTCTTGAAAACTACCTATAATTTCCGTCAAGGAATTTTAGTCAAAAATTATCTCTTGCCATCAGGAGTGAATTTGGGTTTGTTTATGGACAAGGATGGTTGTGGGAAGAGCGTGATGGATTTTTGACATCTTAGGAAAGACAGTCCTGCTCTGGATGTTAAGAGGGAATAAAAATGAAACAAGGAATGAATTCAGGGAAAATGATTCTTTAGTTTCTAATGATAAGTAAGAATTTGAGAAGTGATATGGTGGGGTGCATTGAGCTGGCAGTTGGTGACTGTGTCCTTTGACTCAATTAGCTGTCTAGGGTTTAGTTCATAGTTTCCAATTTGGAAATAAGCCATCTTTAAAACATTTCTTAAAGCATTAAATGTCAGTTTCTTTGGAATTATGGACTGAGGCATTAAAGTCTTCTTTGATGTTTATGAATTGGCAAGAAGAGATATTGACAAGAGCTGTTTGGGTTCATTTTCCCAAAGAAGATTGTACCCCTGGATTTGAGTTTGTGGATTTTCTCTGTGTCCTCAGAAAAAACAACAAAAGCCAGCTCTTTACCCGCCTTGGGAATAATGGTACTTGTATATGCCTCTTTTGGATAATCTTATTTGCAATGATGTTCTTGAACTACGTTTTTAAATAGAACTTTCTAGTGCTAATGATAAAGTGGTGGGTTTTGTTTGCTTTCTTGTTCTTTAAAGATCAGAGGTCTCTAATTGAAGGATTTCCATAACAAAATGAAAGTATGTATCATGCTAAATTAAGAGTTTTGAGCACCCCCCCCCCCCAAAAAAAAAGTCTGCGTGGAATGGGCTGAGAGCTGGGGAAAACAGGAGCTAGAAGCAACATTCAATTTTGACATATATTTGCATTTCTGTATCAGATGGTAGTAGTGGTGATTGCTGTCATTATTGCTATTATTTTTATATTTTTCTTTCTGCTGAAAAAGCTTTTGGAAAAGCCAGGAAATGGTTTCTGATGCCAATGTACAGGATACTTATTTTCTCCCTACCTCCTCCCACTGATTGGCAGGTATTCCATTCTATGTTTACCTGACTTGAAATAGCGCTGTTTCTGGCCCATGTAGCAATGAATCAGGGTGCATACAGTCTACACGCATGTTCCCCCTACACCCGTGGGGATGGCTGCTCACGTGTGATGTACAAATCTGCTGGCATTGTGCTGTCAAGTTCCATGTCTTATTGTTCAATCTCTTTGGAAATGATTATGAAGGGAAAGGGGCTGTGTAGGGGGCACTTGAAATTGTCCTGATCTCAGAACCCAGAGAATATTATTTAATGGCGTCAAAAGAGGTTTTGAGCCTCAGGGTGTGTGCGCTTGGCTCCATGTGGGTAAAAGGCTTTTTAAAAAAAATATTATTAATATTATTCTGTTGGTACCATAGTATAAGCATGATCTTGGAAGTTTGCTTATTCTTGGGAATCTGGGAAGATTCTTATTTACTCTCTGGTTCCTTTGTTGGGAGGGGGCTGGATTGAACTGAACTTGTTTCTTTGCAAAGAAAATCATGTGATTCCTCTTGCCCCACCACATACTCTTAGCTCCAGTGGTATTATCTAAAATAAGGTTATGTTTTGGCTGGGCACTTTGTTTTGAGACACGTTGGACAGGAAAATCTCTAGGCTGGGTAGCTACAGACTTGGGTTCTCTCTGTTGAGAGATTATTTGACCTTGGGCATTTTTTTTTCCTTCTCAGTGTGTTTGGGCTTCCCTGTAACATTGGCATTTGGGGATGATTGGACTAGGTGGCCTCCAAGTTACTGCATTTGGTGATTTTGGGTGCCCAGAGGCGCTTGAAATCAGAAGGGGATGAACTGGAAAGACAAGTGAAAAGGAAAATGAAATATTTATCAATGGATAATGGGGCGGGGTTGGAAATACCTGGTTGCTGGTATCTGGAAAAACCTGAGAATTTTTACCTAGCTGTATGGGAAGAAAACTGGACTATAGCAATGGAATGCTTTTTGCTTCCCCCCCCCCCTTTAAGGTGAGAAGGGTTCTCTAAAGCTAATCTTTGAGCCAGGTTTGTGGCAAAGTGGTGTCATGAAATGCCACAACCTTCACCTCTGGGTGCCTGACAGACCCTTGGCAGAGAGCCTTTGTGAATGTATGTGTGTAGGGTGTGTGGCAGTATGTTTGTGGGTGTGTATGCACACCCTTCTGTGTATATAGAGGGAAGAGGGTGCACACTCTTGAAAGTGGGTGGGGGTTGGTTGTGCTAGGAATGAGGAAAAATAGCAGGGCATGCATTGAGTGTTCCATAGTTCTGAGTGGCCTCCTTGTGCTAGGGCCTGTAAGGATTTGATCGGTGCCAGATTGGATGGGTATTTCCCCTACACTCCTCCAACCCCCCTACCCCACAGCCCCTTAGGCTAAAGGAGTCGCTTGACTGAGCCCTTCCATCAGTAATTTAGCTGGCAAAATGGGTAAGCATTTTTCAAATTAACTTATCTCTAGGCAAATAAGGAGATGTTGCTAGCCAGATGGCAGGCCACCCAAGAGCAGCTAAAAGGGAGTTTGGGAAGTAGAGAACCAAAGTTGGCAGTATGACTTTTTACTTCTGTGAATCCTAAAGGTTTGGCATTTCTCCTTCAGACTTGTGAGGATATGCAAAAAGAGAAGAGTGGGAGAAAATGAAAAATGTAGCCCAGAGGAGTGGAATCCTCTGCATTTGACTTTTTATTCTTCCCTCTTCTGCCTCTTCTCCCTCTTCCATTTACTCTTCCCTCTGATACAGCCTCCTCTACCCTGCCCCCATTCCTGCTCTAAGTGGGTGGTTGGTGGGAGAAGGAGGAGTAGGAAGAGAAGAGGGGTTTTTATCTCTGATTGTCCCAGCTTTTTCCAACTAAGTTTCTCGCTTCCTTACCTCTTCTCTGACCTTTTTGGGTAGAGGATAAGCTTTTGCTCTTAGAAAGGACAAAATTCCAGCTCAGAAATTTTCCCTCCCAGCTCCCCACCAGGGGATTCAAGAGCAGCCTGTTACCAGTATCCTAGCAACCTTCTGCATCACTCAGCTCCTGCTGAGTTCTGGAGCCCACCCTTTAAAGGTCCAGGCACAAAGGGCTCTAGGGAAAGGGAGCTGGAGCCCAGCAGGACTTGGAGAGATGCTTTTGGGGGCGGGTGTTGGTGAACAAAGAAGAAGCAAGATCCTCATTGCCTGCAAATGCCTAGAAAACACATCCAGAGAAGGTATATTAGCCTCATTAACCATACTAGCCTCATTCCAGTCATTGGGACTGTTTATTGGAAGGCTGCTGGGTTCAAATTCTTTTCTCCTTTCTTCCAAATGCCTTCTTAAGATTAACTGAGTCATTTCACAATCTAGTTTTAATGCAAGGAAGTTTGTAGATCCTGAAAAATATTTTTTTTCACCCTGACTTTTGGCTGAGGCAGAGAGGAGGTGAAGGGATAGTATGGTGGGAACAAACTGAGCAGTGCTTTTCCCCTATTGAGACAGCCCCTATCTGTCAGAACCTGTAACATCTACTTGTGTAATGTGCCCCAGTTTTGTCTGTGGCTTAGGGAACTCTGCTCAGGCTGGCTGCTGTATGAAATTTAGGGGATTTTGTTTCTATGTCATTGGTTTCTGAGTAGTTTCCAAATGGGAAGGCTGGGCAAATTAGGAAGGCCATTTTGATTGTGGGCCTGGTGAACAGGTTGGGCTTGGCCTTGGCTGATTCTCTCATTCACCACTGTGTGTGATTAAGTATTGAGAGCTTCGAGATCCCAGTGAGCCTGTGGGTAGGGTAATTAACCCTGTGGTGAGGCTTAGATTGAGAGTACTTGGCTATGATCAAAAGGCACAGTCTTACAGTTGCAGTCTTACAGTTGCAGTGACTTACAGTTACATGGGCCAAAGCATGTCCCCCTAGCCTTTGTCTGTTATCTTGGCCTCTGCTCCCTTTGGCTTGTGGAGTGTTTGCTCTGGACAAGGACATAATTGGGAATTGAACCTGTTCTCCCAAAATAACTGCTTCCTTAGAAGATCTCACACTAAACTTCTGGATCCAGCCCCAGTAGCTTTGCCCCCTAAATGATATGGAGGTGAGGGATTTTATACTTTCTGGCTTTTATTTCTAATTCTGCAACTTGTTTTAGGCCAACTGAGGCTCTGGCTTTCTAAGAATCCTTGATCAAAGTTTAGCTCTTCTGATATCTGCCCAGAGTGTCTTCTGTCATTAGGTGGGTCTAGCTCTCAAGAACATTTAGTTAAGCATGCTTTACCTTGGCATCAAAGTACAAAGTGGAAAAGCTATGAAGGGGAAGTGCCTAGAGGATAGAGAAGACTTGGGATACAATCCAGTAATGACAGTACTAGTAATCCCTTGTCAGTGCATGGGTCTGTAGAATTTACAAAGCAATTTCACATCTTTTCTAATTTTGTGCATCACATCACCCTTGTGAAGTGGGTAGGGATGATTGTTATTCCCTGTTTTACAGATGAGGTAAGTAAAGGTCAGAGATATTAGTGCCATGGACATAGGTCTGCCTTTCAAATGGAGAGTGGGGAGAGTCAGAGTTGATCATCCCCAACTAGTGTGAAGCTGAATGAGGTCAGGTGGAGAGGTAGGATTGTGAGTCATTCCTGAAGTCATACTATCTCCCTCAGCTTACTCATATTTTTAGTGCTTTTTCATATTTTTCATTTTTATAGCAATTTACACAGAATTTCTCATTCAATAAAATGACTGTTTATCTTAAATATACATCAGAAAATGTCTTTTAGTCTTATGAAAACTCAGTATTTGGAATCTTTAAGGAGAAAGCAATGTGAATTGGTGAAGCCTAAAATACAGAATGTTTTGAAGGAGATGCAGTTTTCATCCAATTGTCTTTCCTTTCAAAATACTCTTATTTTTCTATATTTCTTTATAAATGTGTTGCCCAGAACTGATTATACTACTATGCTACTCTAGGTGCTACTTGATCAGGATTAAGTACAAAGGGACTTTGATCTGTCTGTGAAATATCTAATAATGTTGCCTTCTACTGGTTCTCAATTCTCTCTGAACATTCAGATCAGTTGGGGAGTTTTTAATATCCATTCCAAGTCCTCACTCTGAAAAATTCTGATTTAATTGGTGTGAGATAGGTCCCTGGCAACTTTTTTTCCCTAAATTAAAAATTGAAGTCTCCCCAAAGTAATTCAAATGTGCAGTCAGCATTAAGGGCCATTGTACTACCTTTTTGGAGTGTAGGCTCAAACGCTTTGCTGTTCAGTCCAGTCTTCTACTCTGTTGTGGAATTGGTTCTTTGAGACTTTTTTGAACCCAATTCATTAAATTTTATTTTGTTTGGTTAGTCCAGTCTAGCTTTTTATGGGCCTTATTTTTTTTTCTTTATACTGTGCAACAAATTAGCAGTCCTTCTAGCAGTACATGAGTTAAACTTTATTTCCATTGGTTGGTCTATTCATGCTTGGGGTGGGGGGCTAATTTCTTTTTTTTTTTAATGCCATGAAGCAGATTAGCAGTTTCTTCTAGCACTGCATTATTTGGAAACTGAATAAGTACCTTCAGAATTGGTGATTTAAAGAAATGTTCAACCATAATAGACTCTTAATCTCAGGAAACAAACTGAGGGTTGCTAGAGGGGAGGGGTGTAAGAGGGATGGGGCAATTGGGTGATGGACATTGGGGGTTATGTGCTATGGTGAATGTTGTGAATTGTGTAAGACTGATGAATCACAGACCTGCACTGCTGAAACAAATAATACATTATATGTTAATAAAAAAAAAAGAAAAAAAATATGATGGGGTTAATTTCACCAGAGCCCCTTCTTGGAGTTACAGTCCTTTAATTTTTGTATATATCTGGTCTGCCAGTGCAGAATCCACTGGACTGCCATCATTTATCCTACCAATGTGTAAAAAAGGAAAATGTGGCATGATAGATTTGTTGTATGCTTTGTAGACATCAAGATGTATTCTAGGTTCGTGGTAATCATCTACCAAGCCAATGACCTCATCAGAAAAAGGGAGTATGTATCACTTGGCATCTTAATCCTGGTAAATCTTATTGCAGGCTCCAGAGTTCTCAATTTCTTTTAATACCCATAAACTGTATGTTTCTCTTTTTCTTTCTAACTATGTTTCTTAACTGGGCCCATGATTTGCTGAAGGCCAGTGCCACAACTGTAGATTCTGTGTACCATCACTTTAATTTAGAAAAAGCAGGACATCATAGATGTAGCTTTAAAGCAGAATATATTTGGCTTTCAAAATTTCAGGGAAATATTTGTGCATGTTTCACTTGGTTGGCTGAATTGTTTATTTTTTTTCTTTTATTTCTTTTTTGTATATACATATAAATATATAAAGAAATTTCTTTATATATGTAAATTTATTTTATTTAAACTCTATTAGCCAAATATAGTACATCATTAGTTTCAGATGTAGAGTTCAATAATTCATCAGTTGCATATAACAACCAGTGCTCATCACATCATGTGTCCTCCTTAATGCCCATCACCCAATTACTCCATCCCCCCACCCACTCCCCTCCAGAAAAACCTCATTTTTTTCCCCTATACTTAAGAGTCTCTTATGGTTGGTCTCCCTCTCTGATGACTTCCCAGGCTGAATTGTTTCTATTAACCCGTGGTTCTCAGGCCTGGCTGCACATTAGAATCACCTGGTAAGTTAACAAGACTAATTCCCAGAATCTCTGGGGGAGATCTGGTGAGGCCCTGGCATCAATGTTTTTTAAAAGCTCCATGAGATGACAGGAATGTTCAGCCAGGGATGAGGATGACTGCTATGTTAAAAGGAAATGTCAGATCAGCCTGAATCTAGCTTATCACACACGTGAATAGGCAGGCTTTGCAGATGGTGAGATTTTATTCTAGGATTGTGGGGGCCTTGATGAATTTGTGGGGCTTGTGCCCACTCTAAAAAGGACTCAATCCTAGAGAATGAGTAGTCTGGGGACCTATATGGATTTAAAATTATTAGTTGTGAGATGGTTTGAACCCTTTAGGAAAAAGAGTCCCTGTGCATTTGCTGTAATAGTGGGGAAGATCCTGTTCATTTGCTGGCTGACCTTGGGTAAATTACTTCTCCCCTCTGACATTTGGATTCCTCATCTGCAAATAAGATTAAGAGGATTAGTTGGTTTCAAAGATTGCTTCTGGCTCTAATAATGTGTGCTTACTTTGTGATTAATAAAAATGATCAAAATGATTAAGAATATTATTATTCAAAACCATCAGGTAATCCACTGATCCCTTATAGCAGGTTTGGAATGCATAAGGTGATTTTGGGAGTAATAGACTTGCCTTCCTAATTATATTTGGCTTAAGTTTCTTCTAAAACACTCAACTATAGGTTGTATTCATTGAGCACACAGTAGTTGCCAGCAGGGAGGGGAGCCCTACAGTGAGCTGAGTGGCAATGGGATGCCAGTTTGAGATTTAGCAGTCATTAAAAAAACATGTTGTATGGATAATTGAGAACTGCCTCTTATAGATAAAATATCAGTCTCATAGCTCTGGGAAAGGAGGATAGGGGCTGGCTGTTTTGACAGCCCAGGACTCCTTTCTGTGGTATTTTAAGTAGCCGTTTATTTAGTTAATACCAATATTGTTAATAAGAATTTTTATTTTAACAAATAAAGTTCCCTAGTTATTTCATTGGCTACTTCCAAAATCTGGAAGTGGTTGAGGAAACTGAGGCATAAAGAGATTAAGTGACTTACTCAAGGTCACACAGTTCAAGAGGTGGTAGTTCTTGACCTAGAACCCGGGCCTCTTGATACCGCATCATGCAGTTCTTCTTCCAGTGTAGCCTACATAGTGGACCCTGGTCAGAATATGGTCATGACTCAGAATTGAAGAGGTTCCACTAACATGGAGCAGAACTCAGGAGGAAGTTTAAAAGAAAGGAGAAAAGGGCTAACCTGGAGGAAAAAGGAAACATTAAAGGAGGGGTGTGTTTCAGGTAAGTTCTTTCTTGCCCTTATCATCCTTCTGTGCAAGTTTCCCCTGACAAAAATTGGCCATTTGGTCTTTCAGCATCAAGGTTAAGCATTGGTAGCAGAGGAGAGGGAAAGTAATGCATCCATAGCAGAGACAGTGTATGGAAGGCAGACATTCAGTAGGAAATAAAAACACTGGAAGTGGCCTTGGGGCCCCTGGAAGCAAGCCATTGTCCTGTTCCTACCTTGCTGCCAGAACTTGATCAAGGCCCTTCCCCACTAGGCCTCAGTTTCCATGTCATTAAAATTAAGGAGTGGATTCAATAGAAGATCCATGTTCTCAAATGAAATTTGAGCCAGAAACTTCTATATAGAACAGAAAAAAGCAGAACTAGTATGATTGAAATCAGCCTAGGACAGAGGGGGAGGACAGAGTCTAGAATTTCAGGTAATCATCTTGCCAGTGTAGACCTTAGTTAGTCACTAGGGGAATTGGGATTAGGAGAGTGGGGATGGCTCTGCCCAGTGCAGACAGATTGCTTGGAAGATGGGGCAGCCCTGGGTGGGAGAGGGGGTTCAGGCAGAGATAAGAATACCTTTGAGATCTGCTGCATGCCTTTCCCTTTTCCATTTCCTATTTTACAAGTGAAAAAATTAAGGGGAAAGGTACTTTTCCAAGGTTTCAGTGATGGGCCTGGGATCCCAACCCCTCAAATCAGGACTTTATCCTCTGTAACCTGCTACCTATGCTATAGGATGCTGGCTTAGTGCTCCTTTGGCTCTATCAGAGACCTAAATGCACTCTCAAGTCTGGCTGGAGAAAGCAAGCTGACACAGAAACTGGGAGAACAGTAGTATTATATAACCTACCAGAAGGAAGCAGGCCTGTCAGCAGACCTTGAGGTACCAGGCAGTGAGATGAGGCACAGAAGAGGAATCCTAGAATCTCCTGCAGATTACATTAGTTCTCCCGAGGGAGAGAGCCCTGGATGTAGCACTGTGTTGTGCAACCATCTACCCTCAGGGTGCAGAAGAGCTCTGGGAATAGTTCTGGCAACTCTGATCTCTCCGCCTGCCTGCCTTCATTAGAGGAGGGGGAGCCATGTACCTTCATGCCCAGCTGGCTGCAGGAAGGATATGCTAAGAGCCCACCCTCCACCCCCGCAGAATGTGGTGCCTAAAGACAGTAGCTACTTTTAGCTGTACCTCCCACAGCCTCTCTTCCACCCACTCTCTTCCTTCCTCCTCCCTCTGTGAACCCTGCTGGTTGGCAGGAGGGCTGGGCAGTAGTGGGTGCTTTGGTATTAGCAAAGAGGCAGACAAGGGAGAGCCAGGCATCCCTAGGAGTGGCTATGGTAGACCTAGTATAGTGGGAGGGCTCAGAAAAAACACAGAATTGAGAGACTGCTTTGTGGTTAAGGCCCAATGGGAGTGGAGGGACTTACTAATTTCCTTTGCACTTGCAACCAGTGAGGTGTTTGTCTTTAAGAATATAGGTTGAACTGCACAGGAAGGTTCAGGAAGATTTATTGAACAGAATGTACATAGATACTTTCTGTACTTGGGTTTAGAGAAAGACTACTGGGGCTAGTGTTACTCACTTGATTCTTGACTCTCCTTCTTGAACATTGTTTTACACTGATCACTGGGTTTTACAGATTATCTCATTTGATCTTCTCTGTGGCCCTGTGAAGTAGGAAGGGCAGGGATTATCATTTTACAAATGAGAAAAATGAGGCTCAAAGAGTTATTGTAATATAACTGATCTGGGCTCAAGCTCTGAAGTTATAGTGCCATTTAACATCATTCCATATAGCTATACCTTCTAGAAAAGGGGTATTACATCTGTTCTCAATCTAATTCCTTCATTGTGGAAACTGGGAAACTAGGCACAGAAAGAGAAAGAACTCACCCAAGGAAATACAGTATGTTTGTAGTAGTACTGGAACTAGAACGTTGCCTGGCAAGGATGTGAGTTCCTGGACCCATGACTTACAAGCTGCTCTTGCCTTTCAGGGGTGGTGAGGGAAATCTGTATAGTGTCCTGGGAAGCAAAGGATCACTGAACTAGTAATCTATCATTTTTTAGCTCTGTGATCTTGGGCAAAGTACTTAGCCTCTCTGAGTTAGTTTTCTTTTCTGCTAATTGGGGCCGAAAATCCCTGAGAACTGTCTGGGTCAGAAATCTCTGTGTGACTGCTATAATGGAGGGAACTGATGCTCAGTAGCCCTTTACAAAGGTTTTGTTAATGAAAGACATATGCATGACTTAAGAGAGCCTGCAAATACGAACTCAGTCATTGGGTGACCTTGAACAAATATCATTGTCTTTTTGCCTTATTTCTCCATCACAGCATGAAGGACTTTTTTTTTTTTTTTTTTTTTTTTGCTTCCCTCCCTTAAAAGTATAAAAGTCCTATGACCTGGCTCATGTCTTGGGTCCTTGGTGGAAAGCTGGATTTTTTTATATAGGGAGCTTTCTTTTATTTACCCTCAGCTCCATCTCCCCTACCAGTCCACACACATACTGCTATGAATAGCAGAGGAACGTTTTCTCTCCCTGTCTCCTGCAAAGCTAAAAGAAGAGCTTGGAAGAAAGCCAGAATTAACTGTGTTTTTATTTAGTGCCTTCTCAAGTCCATCAAGCCAGAACCATCTAGGCACTTGGCAATTAAAAATCAATTCTTGGCCCCCAGTTTCTTGGCTAGGATTTGTGATGAGCATTACTGAGTTTTCATGATATGTTTAAGAGTTGTGTTAGAAATTTTACAGGCTTCTGATAAATGACCTACTTAGAACAAATCAACATTCTTCACCTTTGCCTACATCATTTTATCTGGAACATTCTCATGGCTCTAGTGGTCTGGGTGAGAAGATAAGGACCATTGTATATTCCTGCCACATTGGCCTTTTCTCCACAATGCTATGAGGTGAGCAAGGCCAGGATTATTTCCCATTTTATTACTAAGGAAATTGAAACTCAGAGAATTGCTCATATTGACTCAGATCAGTGCTGCCTCTTAAAAGCAGTGGTGTGCAAGGAAGAGCTTAACATGTTATCAACCCATCCATACCAAATGGGCAAGGAGATTGTTCTAAAGATGCCTTCTGTACTTTGCTTCTATCTAAGTCTTGTTATAAAAGTTAGTCAGTAGCAGATAGAACCAGGCAGATGTCACTAGAGAATTCTGGCTAGATTAGCATTGAACTAATTGGCAATTCAGATATATCTATTTGACCTATGGTATGTCCCCTCAAATATCATATCATCCAGAGATGCATGAGAGGCCTTGCCAAATGCAGAAGGGTGGCCCTAGATTTTATGCCCCTTCATGTTCAGTTTGGAAGTTTTCTTTCTGTGAGGTATATTTGGGATACACATGTGGAGTACACTTTTACATTGACATGCTTGGAGCACATACATTCGGTTAGCCATGGAGTACACTCAAACTTGGGCATATTCTCTACAGGCAGAGTATATACACAAAGATACACATGATGAATGCTTATGCAAATTTATGTGTGTGGACACACATGAATGCATATAAAGCACAACTGCACACCCAGATACACATAGGGCATGCTGAGATGCGCATTCAGATGTGCTCCTACCCCCAGGACATACACTCTTATTCCTGAGATACACTTTTAAGGAGTTACTTGAACAAACCACCCTCCCCCCATGAGACACATTTGAACACACCTTTGGTACACATTCACATGCCCCACACATCCCTGTGGGACACACTTTGATCCAGAACATATGCTACCCTTAGGACCAGCTTGTTGTCACAGTTTTCCAAATAGGTAGAACAAGGCAATGGCCCCATCAGGAATAAAATGGATACTCAAGATGATATGTGTTATAGCAGGGTCTTCAAGGCAAACAAAGTTTACAACTGAGCCCTCAGATGTTGAACTAATAAGCAGATGGAGAAGATAAATTTGCAGTGATCAATGCAGAAAGATATCCTGCTCTTCCATCCCCAGTCTACTTAACAAACCACCATGGAATAATTTGATTTTGAATAATGCCCTAGAAAACATAAAGTAACTGAGTATTAAAGTTCATTCTTTTCTTAGGAATGAAGTAACAACTTGGCCAGATCAAGTGTATTTAAGTTGTGGGAGGGAGGATGCATAAGGGGCACAGAGTCCCAACTTCTCCTGTTTCAGTGGTGGGTAGAGAAAACAAACACATTCTTTTTTTTTTTTTTTTTAAACGTTCATTGTGTTATGTTAGTCACCATAAAATACATCATTAGTTTTTGACGCAGTGTTCCAAGATTTTTTTTTTTTTAGTTTTATTTGCATTTATTTTATGCAGAATTTACTATTTACTCCCAGGCTATAACTTTTTGTTTCTTCAGTTTCTTCTGGGATATCTTTTTCTTTTGTGCAATCTCCTCTTCTGGTTTAAGAACAATCTGCTCTTTTTCAGTAAGGATCATCTCAGTGTGGCAGGGAGAGCTCATGTATGGGTTAATCCATCCATGAGCCTTGTAATTTCTATGCTGCATTTTAGGAGGGTGGTTGTTCATCTGGGTATGCTCAATGACCAGAGAATCTGCATTTAAACCCTTAAGTTCAGCATTACTTTCTGCATTTTTAAGCATGTGCAGTAAAAATTCAGTACTCTTTTGGGGGCACTGGCCCCGTTTCCAGCCCCACTATTTGGCCTGGGCACACCTCATCCACCAACTCCACCATTGTAGCGATGGAATGGCACAGGGGTGCATGCTTCTGCAAAGTGACATCCTTCACATACTTGGTGACTTTTCAGATATGCATATCCTCGATTGCCTGGGCAGTTTCATGTATGTTCTTGAAGTGAACACAAAGATTTGAACCTCTTGCTTTTTGTGATTTGTTAGGGTTTTCTGGGTCAAATGAATAGTGAGCCATTTTCAGAGATCACCTTAGGCCTCTTGAATAGCCACATTCTTAACGACCACAACCCTGCCCCTAAGCATAACAGCTTGAGCCATCTGGCCCCACTAATGAAGACCTGCTATTTTTAGAGTTTCTCAAGCTGGAAACCAGGTCAGGATGTCCTGGGGAGGCCTTTCTGGCCTTTAATAATCAAAGGCTGGAGCTGAAAGGAGAGAATCCTAGACTGGGTCTGGATTGAATGGCATGAAGCAGTGAAGAGGTTAGAGTGTGCCAGGTTTGCCCCAGCAAACCTCAGAGCAGCAGCCTCACAGTCTGAGCAGGATACTGTTGACTGTCACAGCTTTATGCTCATTTCTCAACTTTGGACTTGAAATCAAGAAACATGAATTCCAGTTACTATTCTGCAACTTATGGTGTGCCTCAGTCAGGTTTCCCTCCTCTGTCTGGCTCTTATTTGGCCTGTAGGTAAAACAGCCAGTATATCCCTCAGTTGCTGGCAAGACTCAAAGAAAGAGTTGAGACAGTGCTTTGCAGATATACTTATTCTTCACCCACAAAGCTATACCTCCATCCCTAAGCTACTCTCACCCACCAACTACCAGGCCTGACCCTTCTCACAGTAGCCATAAAAAGAAAAGGGGGTTGAGGGAAGGAAACCTCATAGCATTGTTGTTGGGCTAAGTCATGCTGAGGTCACCCTCACCCTTACAGATACTTTTCAGTGCTAGGTCAATCCTTTCCCAGAAAAAGGTTTGCAACATTTAGGTGATCATATAGTTTTGGCTCCTTGGGAACCCTAGGCAGTGGGGAAAAGTGGAGGACATCAGGATCAAGGACTTTTTCCTGTACAAGGAAAAGCAAGGTCAGAACACCTGTACCTGCCACCTGCCAGAGGAAGCAAATTAGAATGGCAGTTCTGACCCGGGGAGAGTGCCTTATTCCATTTTGTACTCAGGGTCATTTCACCTGCTTTGCTGAAAGGGGGTGGGTCAGGAACTACACTCTGTAGCTGAAGTTCAGATTTCTCTTCACCCCATATATTGTGGGCAAAGTTCTTCTAAGCCTCAGTTTTCTGGTCTGTAAAATGGGATTAACTGTAAATCTCAGGATTGTTGGGTGCAAGAATTCATCATGGCAAAGGATAAGAAAAGTGCCTTGTAAAATGTTGAACATGTTTTGCTGCTGTTTGGATTGTTAAGAATATATCCAGCTCATTATTATAGGTAGCTTAGAGGTAGTTCAGGAGCTTGTCTTTGCTTTATTTCTCACTCCTTCCCCATGTCCTTTTTTTTTTTTTTTTCAAACCATTTTATTTATTTACTTTTTTAAAAATTTTTTTAAACTTTTTATAAACATATAATGTATTTTTATCCCCAGGGGTACAGGTCTGTGAATCGCCAGGTTTACACACTTCACAGCACTCACCATAGCACATACCCTCCCCAATGTCCATAACCCCACCCCCA
>NW_019154189.1:859064-913554 GCF_002288905.1 Enhydra lutris kenyoni
ATTTTATATCCTGACACTTTACTGAATTCTTGTATAAGTTCTAGCAGTTTTGGAGTGGAGTCTTTTGGGTTTTCCACATATAGTATCATATCATCTGCGAAGACTGATAGTTTGATTTCTTCTTTGCCAGTTTGGATGCCTTTAATTTCCTTTTGTTGTCTGATTGCTGAGGCTAGGACTTCTAGTACTATGTTGAATAGCAGTGGTGATAATGGACCCCATGTCCTTCTTTTAAGCCAGTATTGGCTCCATTTTACAGACGGGGATACTGAGGACTAGAGAAGGGAGGGACCAGCCTGATGATGTAGGATTAGGCAGTTGGTGGATTCAGGATTAGAAACCAGGCTTTCAGATCTATCTAGCTTCAAGCTACCAGCCAGAATTCCAGTGCTAAAGGAAGCTGCCAGTAGCAGCTTAAGTTAATATATGTTAAAAACTTGGGTTTGTCTCTGAAACATAGTGGGGGGGGGGCGGCTATCTGGGCCCAGCCTTCCCCAGCAGTACCCTGCTTCCCCACAAGAGACACACTGACCTTTTGTCCCTTCTACAGCAGCTCATGTCCTACTCACGTGTGAGTTAGAGGCTGTGAAGTAATGGAGAAGATGCTAAGCTGTTGTGAGAGGGAGTTGTGTTGCCCATTTAAGCTACTTAAGAAGAGTCCCTGAAGGCAGTTATCCTCCTTGGCTACCCCCACCTCCTCACAGCTTCCTGGGTACAGAAGCTTTGTGTAGCTGACCTACATAAGGGTTTAGGTCAAAAGGCATCCGAGAAAATGTTTTAGGGCCTTGATCTGTGGAGTATTTTGCCAGCTCTTGAGGCATAAGATAGTGGAAATCCAAGAACCAAAGCTGGAAAATTCCCTTGAGACAGGCTGATTCTCACCTGGCCTTGATGTGGACATTACATCTCTGCTGGGCTGACTTTTTCTCATTTAGTGTTTTTCCTTGTACACCACAGACTCTTGAGCTGGGCCAGATTTCCTGGAGCCTTTCTAGATTGTTTATTTTTGCCTTTCTGAGCCCAGGACAGATACATTAAAAAAAATTATGTTATGTTAGTCACCATACAGTAGTACATCATTAGTTTTTGATGTAGTGTTCCATGATTCATTGTTTGTGTATAACACCCAGGACAGATACATTGAGACTGATTGGTGAGAGGAAGGAGATGGAATAATCTGTGGAGCTCATGCCTCGGTGCTAGACATTGGGGAAGATGGCCTTTTGTGTCTTCTTCATCTGTCCTGCCACTAATACATTATTTTCCTATGGCCCCCTGATTGGCTGTAGGAACCTAATTGAAAGTGTTGTTTTTCACTTGTGCTGCTAAAACCTATAGGATAACTATGATATGGTCCTTTCTAGGGCATTAGACAGTTTCTGGGGTGTGGAAACTAAAGGGAAAATGAGAGAGATACGTTTTATTCTTCAAGTTTGAGAGACAAGGAGGTGAATAGGAAAGGGTGAGCTGCCAAAGTCCTGCCAAGAAGCAGCCACACAGTTTCCCCAGCTCTCTTGACTCTAGACATGTCCTTTTTTATTATTTTATTCTTGAATAAGAAATACATTCATGTGGTCAAAATCTAAAAGATACCAGTGGGTGTACAATGGGACGTGTTCCTCTTGCTCCTCCCCTCCAGCCACTTGGCTTCCTCTGCGGAGGCCACCAGTGAGTCCTTCCACAGAAATGTTCTATGGATATACAAGCATGTATAGATATATTCATTTTCTCCTTTTTATGGTAATATATTCACTGTTATATGACTTATTATACTTTGGATGTTCTTTGACCCTGTGGGGCATGAGGATGTGTCATGGAGAGCAGAGGTTAAGAGCACTGGTTTGAGAGTAAAACTACTATTGTTTTGGTTCTGGCTCTATGTGACCTCCAGCAATCACATCATCTCTTCAAACCTTGGTTTCTTCATTTTTAAGATGGGGATCAAAAAGTTAGTTTATGTAAAAACTTAGATTTACCTCTGACACATAGTAAGCACTCAGCCATATTTTATTATTATAAGAAAAGCATTGTACTATGAGTCAGGAAATCTAGGTTCTCTTCTAGCCTCTGCTCCTGGGATAGCTGAGTGACATCCTTTGACATCCTTTGAGATATTTTCTTATATTTAAAATGTAAGGTCTCATTCCTACTCTGCTTATCTTCTAGAGTTGCTAGGAGGATCCAGTGAGCTCATGAATATGAAATGATGTGAAAGCAACTTAGAAACTGTGATGTGCTTAAGCACATGGAAATGGTGCTACTTAACTCTTTTCATAGAAGCCACTTTGGATAACTCGAACACAGTGGCCTGAACTGGGCGGAGAAGGCATTGCCCTTTCTTCTGATAGTACAACCCAAAGGCCATTCCTGAACTGGAGCTCTATTCTGGGTCGAGATAGTTCATGGCAAAAATCAAGAGTCAAGTTTTGTCTTTTGACCTTTTTTTTTTTAATCTCACTTCATCCCTCTTCTGAATTCCTTGTTTCTACATTTTCTTTGCCTCCTCTCTGTTCCTTTTACCTCCCTTCTGTCTCTTGTCAAAACCTGCTTATAGCTTATTTTCAAATTTTTTATTTAAATTCTGGTCAGTTAACATATAATATAATACTGGTTTCAGGAGTAGAATTTAGTGATTCATCACTTACATATAATACCCAGTGCTCATTATAACAAGTATCCTTCTTAATACCCATTAAATAAATAAATAAAATCTATAATGATAATAATGATAATAACAACAACAATAATAAGAATCCACTGTCAAGCTCTTGAACATGACACAGAGTTAAGAAGAATAGGTTCAAGTTCTAGCACTGTACTGGTTGCTTTGTTCCTCAGTTTCCCTGGGCCTTCCTTCCTCTGCTCTCATCTCCTTCACCTAGCTTAAATAGTCAGAAGTTGTCTTGCATAAGCCTGGATGACCTACTTGAAGTTCTGTTGTTATAAGCACAACTACTTTTTATTCAGGCAAAGACCCAGTTCTATCCCTCCTAGGCCTTGAGTGTGGGTCTGATTGTGCTTGTGTCCTCTTTGACAGCTTAGGTTTAGATGTTACATCCATCCCTCTGCCAGAAGGGAAGCCAACTCAGCCATTTTGTCCTCTGGTGCCTTGTCCAGTGGCTGCTCACCAAACACCCCAGCCCTCCACCCATCCACTACTTACCATGTCTGCTGGAAAACCAGGATTGTGCTATACTCTGCTAGAGACATAGCCAATCCCTGAACGGGAATCATTGCTCACAGGGATCAAAGGCACTGCTTAGTGCCTTGGCCAATGTCTTTTCTCTCACTGTGAGTCAATAGGCAGAGGGAAATCAGTAAGCCACTGGAAACCATCTTCTACTTTCTGATGGGCTTTTTATTTTATTTATTTATTTATTTATTTCTGATGGGCTTTTTAAACGCAGATTTCCTTTTTGGGTTGTAAGGACTCCCCAGGAGGATATTACATTCTCTTTGAAAAGGCTCAGAGTCTTTGCAAATCTGTGTCCTGGGCGGGCATGCTTAATAGACTTCAAGGTTGTTTAAGTTGATTGAAATATATTTATTTTTCCTGTTCTCCAGATATAGGAACAGGTCAAAATGCTCCTATAAGTGGTATTCCTGTTCTCACCACCGTAGAGCAGATGGCTATGTTTAAAGACCACATTAGAACCATTAGTTCTAACCTATCTCTCCCTCTGCTCCTCCCCCCACCTACAGCCCTCCTTCCCTTAGAATGTTTTAACACGACATCTGTCAAATGGATAAAAAATGACTTTCCTTTCTTCTCTCTGCCTTGCCTACCCACCCTCTGGCTGTGGTGTTTATGAATATGGAACTATACATGTGGGAGGCATGGAGGACAGTTTCATCATGTAGTTCTATCCCCCTCCTGCTCCCCTTCTGTAAACCTAGAGGAGCCCCACCCCTACTGCTTCTCAGGAAATTTCAAGGCTGGCCTTCAGGTCACAATCCAAGAGAAGTTAAGGATCACAGGGCTGGTCCCAGTAGAACCACATGAAGTAATTCAAGAACCCAGGTTCAGAATCTTAGATAGGTCTAAGTCACCTCAGAGGTTGGGGTTTTTTTGGGCTTCCTGTCTCTTCCCTGGGTCTGGCCTGTCCATCTCTCAAGGTTTGAAGGCAACAAAGAGAAGCTAATGGGTGGCTGGAACTTAGTACCCACAGCAAGACAGCAAGTCCAAGAAGAAGATCACAATGCCCAGAGCAGGAATATTTTGGAGATGGAGCCCAGTCTGCCTCAAGAGACAGGAAGGGTCAGGGTAACCTCCAGTTCAAGAGGTATGCTTCTGACTCAGCTCATGGAGTGATCATTGCTGAGTCATTGTTTCTTTGTTTATTTGTTTTACTAATAATTTGTCTCTTAGAATATTAGAGTCTGATTTGAATAGATTGAGCATAACTCTTGGAAATTGCTTCTAGACTACAGCATAGAGATATACTGCAAGGATTTTTCCATTAGGGCCACTGGGGGCCTCAGGGCTGAAGATCAGGGCAGGGGTGGGAGGGAGTAGGAGTTCAAGAGAGCAGGAGCAGATAGCCTCTCAAGGTAGACCAAGAAGATTCTCCTGGACAAGCTGCTGTAACTCCTTGGCTTGCCTGGAATCTAATACAAGGAGAAGCCAAGAGACAGAGTTTCAGAGATTCTGATTTCTTCCAAATGATCCAGTGCAGTAAGAGAAAATTCTTGTATTTCAAACTTTCGCTCTAGTAAATTTAAGACACTTGTTTCAATATGATGTATGATCCATGATCACTTGGGCTGCTTTTTAGAAATTCTATGGTGATTCTGAGCAGCAGGTCTGTGAACCACACATTGAAAGACTTGTCTAATGTGTTCAAGACACTGGGGTGATGCCAAAAGATCCCAGAATAACTTGACAGTAACTACTATTTCCAGTGTTTTGGGCATTCAAGCTGATGTTTATCAGATTGGGAGGTGCCCTGGGTGAGAGACTTCTCTAGCCAACAGGGGCATGCTTGATTGGTGGTCCAGAAACCTGTCTTCTCTGTGATCTGTCCAATCCTTGACCAATTGGCTGCATCTTCTCTAAAGGACTTATTTCCTCAACAAGACCAAACACTTAACATCATGAACTTTGGGGCAGTAGCTGGGTCTCACTGGGCCTGTCAAGTTGAGCTAGTGGCCGAAGTTTCATATCAGAAGAGTCCATTGCTAAGGTCCAGACCAAGCAAGTGACTCCACTTCTTTCATATATGTTTGATCGCTTATAGCTAAGATCACATGTAATCTCTTTGGAAGAAGTACAGAAAGGTGTTATTCTTTGTCTATAATGAGCGAGAAGATTCAGAAGCTTATCTTGGCTTCCCAAACTTTTAGGTCCTGACAGGTATGAGCTGGCTTGCACCCAAAGTACATATTGGCCTTTGGTTCAGGTGATCCATCTTGCTCTTGCTGAACCTGACCCTTATCTAGGCTCACCTTTCCAAATCAAGCGATCCAGCTGGGTTTTGTGTCTGCCAGGTGTTGCTGAAACTAACCATCGGTCTTTTATTTTATTTTATTTTATTTAAGATTTTATTTATTCGAGAGAGAGGGAGGAGAGAGAGTGAAAGCATGAGCCGGGGGAGAGGTCAGAAGGAGAGGAAGAAGCAGACTATGTGCTGAGTGGGAGCCTGACATGGGGCTCGATCCTAGGACTCCAGGATCATGTCTTGAGCTGAAGGCAGTTGCTTAACTAACTGAGCCATCCAGGCACCTCAGATCTTTCGTTTTCTTAAAGTGAAAAATGGATGATACAATGGGACATTGAAGGAAGCCGGTGCACAGTGACTCACAAATCATACGAACAAAGTAGGAAAAAATGATCCTGTCATGAAAAGATGATATTTGCATACTTCCTTTCAGTACATACATTTATTTATTTATTTATTCATTTATTTAGTTATGGGTGATAGCAACATCCAGGTTAAAGCTGAAATCAGCCAGGTGTGAATTAAGTTGTAGGGAAGAGAAAAGTCAATTCTTGGGATTTAAAAAATATTCATAGTGGTGTTTTTCTTACCTGGCATCTTTTCTCCTTTCCCTGTTTTCTTTGCCTGCCATCTTTTCTCCTTTCCCTGATGACCATCTTCAGCAAAACTAGCAGCCCACCCCACAAGCCACTTGGCCATAAATCCTATCAACAACAGACTGTCCTATAGACAACCTGGTACATATTACATAAATAATTTTCTTAGCCCTATAGTATATTCTGCAACCTGACAGAGATGCTTATTCTGTTGTTGTGATCTGAGAACGTGCCTGATTTTAAGGCTCAGGTTGTAGAGACTAAAAACTGCTATGCATTATGAATTAAGCAGATTGTTTAGATCTTCATAAGTGTACATCTGGTTGACAACTTGAATAAGTCCATATTGCCTCATTTTCTTCTTATCCTACTTAAAAATTAGTGAAAGAGGCAAAGGAAGAAAGAATACAAACTGGAGTCATCAGGTTAGGGATTAACAAACAGTCAGATGAAGATGACACAACTAGCAAGAGGCAGCCTAGCTCTAGTGTTCCTGTACTTAACCATGGTTAAGGCTTTGTCTGAGTCAGAGGCATGGAAGTAAGAGTACATCTGCCTGCAAGAGAAACAGTTTGGCCAGAGTGGAAGGTCCCTGCCAGGGTAAAGATAAGAGTTGGATCTATAAGTGGGGCTTTGAAAGGTTGACAGGAGAGTTGTTACAGCTCTGGATAACTGGGATCCCACCTTTTTTTGTATATTGGCAAGGCCTGCCATTGGGAGTTCTCCTTACATGACCCAAAATATCCTTTCTCAGATATAACAACCACTGAGGAAAACCTTTCGGTTAGGCAGGGAGCCCAACCTACAGGGTGGCATGGGGATCCCTGGGAAAAATGAGACATCAGGAGAGGCAAGGATGAGCCTAAACTATGAAGGTCCTCCAGAGCACTGGTTCACCAAGTGTGTATCTAAACCAGCAACATAGGCATCACCTGGAGACTTGTTTGAAATGCAACCTCTCAAGTCATGCTTAAGATCAACTGAATTAGGGGCTCCTGGGTGGCTCAGTCGGTTAAGCATCTGCCTTTGGCTCAGGTCATGATCCCGGGGTCCTGGAATTGAGTCCTGAGGCAGGCTTCCTGCTCAGTGGGGAGTCTGCTTCTCCCTCTCCCTGTGCCCCTGCCCCCCAATTCATTCTCTCTCTCTCACTCTGCTGTCTCATTCTCTCAAATAAATAAAATTTTAAATAGACACCAACTGAATAAGACACTTAGACTTGGGGGGCCTGGTAATCTGTGTTTTAACAAGCCCTCCAAGAAGTCAAGAACTACTACTGAAGGTCATTCACAGGGTGGGCTGGTATCCCTGGAAAGAGAAACCAGCTGGGAGCCTTCTCTCTTTGCTTTCTTGTGGGAGATTGGCAAAAGCCAAGCTATAGAATAGAGTAAGGCCTACTAAAGATTCAAATCTGTTCTACCATCTACTAACTGGGTTACTGGGGGCTATTTTGTCAAGGTCACAGGTTATCTTCAGTAAATATGGGAATATTAAGGCTTACCTTGGAGAGTTATGGAGGCTGAGATCACAAAGCCCCTTGCCCAATGCCTGAGATGTGTTTTTAACAAATACAAGTTTTCCTTCCTCCCCAATTTACTTTGTCACTTCTTCCCTGCCTTCTTTCCTTCCACCTGAAATGGTCCACAGGCCACTCCAAGTTAGCTGTAGACACATGCCACATTGTTGACCAGAGACCAGGCTTAGAAGACAATCTCTTAGAGGTCAGTGCCTCCAGGGTACGGTGGTCACATTTTCAGGGTAAAAATCAGGGAACATAGGTCTGATAACAGATGTATCTACTTATAGTATCAATGGGATAGAATATTTGAAATTAGGATTATCCTGGGAAATCTAGACAAAAAAGGATCTCATTCCTCTTTTAAGAAAAATATTATGGGGGCGCCTGGGTGGCTCAGTGGGTTAAAGCCTCTGCCTTCGGCTCAGGTCATGATCCCAGGGTCCTGGGATCGAGCCCCGCATCAGGCTCTCTGCTCAGCAGGGAGCCTGCTTCCTCCTCTCTCTCTGCCTGCCTCTCTGCCTTTTGTGATCTCTGTCTGTCAAATAAATAAATAAAAATCTTTAAAAAAAAAAAAGAAAAAAGAAAAATATTATGACTTACCCCTCCCCATTGTCTCATTCATATCCAAAAGTGTCTTTGGTGTAGGGGTGCAGAACACTGTGTGTCCCACTCACTGACAAGTCTGAGCAAGAGTCAACCTATATTTGGTGCTATACCTGAAATGTCCTGGGGATTAGGAATTATTTTGTTAGAAGTTACATCAGCACTTTCCCAAGGCCAGGAGCTACTTGGGTACCTTGCTGGAGTAACTCAGCACCATCTCCTGGCTTTATGTTGGGCTTGCAGGATGAAGGGGTGGGGATAATTGGAAAATTAAGGCTTTTGCTGGGAGGGGAGTATAAAACAGTTTAAGATATAAAGAATTTAACCCCTGATAGAGCCACTCCCAAATGGCCTTTTCTTGTCTTTTTTCCTTTTATAGCTCTGTACTATATGATAATATGATCAGCTCCTGCTACTTAAAACTCTTAAAACTCTTACTTAAAACTCACTTTCGTGAGATTACACTCCTTGGTATCCTAGTTATGTGCTGAGAGCTTCTTTTGGTTTGTTTTTCTGGCTCCTCTTCTCTTCCTGACCTTCCATTACTGCTGTTTCCCTAGGTTTCTGGTCTTTCTTAGGATTTTCTTACAGGGCAAATTCTTTGGTTTCCACAATTTCTGGGCCATTGACCCCAAAACCTATACAACCAATCTCTCCTGACATCTCTCGAACTTCAAATCTACCTGAATATCCTGATGGCTCTCTATATTCAACACACTGAATAGAAAATTTGTCATCTCTTTTCCCCCCTCCCAAACCAGCATTTCTTCGTGTAACTTAACCTCATGCTTTAATTATCCCACTTTGGCTTGAAATGCCACCTTCACCTTCAAGTCAACTTTGACTTCCTCCTTTTCCTCAGATTAAAGAGCCTTCAAAAAGGACTCCAGCCTAGCTTTCCATCTCTCCTTCCCCAACTCCCCCAACCCCTTCTTCCCAGCCTTTTCCAAACTCTACTACCTGTTTGCCATCAAATTCCCTATAGTCTTTACCTATGAGACTTTATGTAATCTCATTCCTCATTGCTCTGCCTCAAATGCCTTTCCTTCTCCCTCCTATATCTGTTACAATCCTACCCATTCTTTAAGGTCTATCTTCAGTGTTACATCACATGTTCTCTTGCTGTCTTCCTGATTTCCTCCCATTCAGTTTTATCCTCTGCACTATTTCTTATATTCCACATGTGAGTGAAACCATATAATTGCCTTCCTCTGACTGACTTATTTCACGGAGCATAATACCTTCCAGTTTTAATTCACTTTTAAAACAACTCAGAGGATAGGCATGTAACATACCCTTATTCCTGCTTATATTTGTGATTGGAGACTACAGGAGCCCCATACAGCTACCAGCCTCTTCTGGATTACTCTTCTCTCATGTCTGCACACATATCCATCAACTCTTTGTTCATTATTGTTTAACAGGTAAATAAACTGACTCAGTGGCACCATAATTTGTAAGAGCAGATACTCTAGAGCCATACTGTAGCTGCATTTGAATTATGTCTTTAATACTTATTGTCTGTGTAAATTTTGGAAAATTATTTAATGTCTCTGAGCTTCAGTATCCTCACCTCTAAGATAGGAATAATAATACTATTTCCTCAAAGAGCTGCTGTGAGGCTTTAATGAATTAATGTGTGTGAAGTTCATGGACTAGTGCCTGACATATAACAAGTACTCCATACTAGCTAATAACATCATCATCATTATCATCACACCTTTAGCAAGTAGCAGAGGAAGATCTTAAATCCAGGTGTTCTTTTCTACCTTCTCTATCTATAGTGTTACTTTGAGGAAAGCATGATCTAGGAAGCTGGCCATCTGATGACTGCAGGCAAGTTCTCTTGCTATATTGTACCTGATCTATGAAATGGCTTAAGGGTGATAACCTTTGAAATGCTGTTTAGTTCTGACTGCTTTTGATTCCATGTAGGCCCTGACAACAGGATTACCAGTTGGTTTATAGCCAATGAATCCTAGATTGTCCTTGTCTAGGGTATAGCTGAGCTCTATGATCTGAGGGTTCAGGCAGATCAGCTGGACTAAATGGGGACAAGAATGAGCCCACTGCTGCCAGGAAAAGCCAAACATGAAGTTGCTAAAAAGATGACTGCACTATAGAAAGAGCACAGGCAGTGGAATCAGCCAGACCTGGGCCTAGGCTACCTCAGACAGCATCACAGATAGCATCCTGAGCTGAGGGCTGGTAACTGATGCCAAGATATGCTTGACCTTTGGTTAAAAAGCCAAGGTAATAGTTTTAAGTCACAGGCCTTCATGGTGTTGTGGGTTGGGGCTGTATGTACTTATTGAGCTCTAACAACACCAGTCGGAACCCATCTTTGGTAGAAGAGGGAAATTTTTTAAATCAAGATTTATGTTATTAAGGCCAGCTACCAACAGTTCTCCACTGAGACCAGAACAAGAACAAATTGAATTTTAGTGCAATTGGAAGAAAGCAGGTTCATCATAAGACAAAACAAAATAAAACATCTCATAGGCAGGATAATTGGTGACTAAAGGTGGCTGTCCATATCTCTCTCTTTGTAGTTCTTTACAAATAGGAGTCATCTGGTTTCTGATGTTATGGATGGAGTTCTATGACTTCCCTGTAGCATTGATAGTATGGTATCATGGGTATTAGAACACATGCAATCAGAAGGCCAGGCTCCATAATTTATTACTTGTATGATTGAACAAATGACAGGTCACCTATCTGAGCCTTAGTTTCCTTATCTTTAAAATATGGGTAATAGTGAGACCTAGTCATTCAGTAAGGATCAAGTGGTGAAGTAGATATGAAAATACTTTATAAATAGTAAAGGATGAGATAATTGAAAGATGGTGTTATAAAAGACCCCATTGGAAATCTCATTTGCATCCGTGCTGAGGAGCTCCCAGTATGCCTTACCTAACCAACATAATTACTTAACTAAGTCAAAAGATCAGTACGTGGGTGTGTTTTCATATGTATGTTATGTGTTAATTTCATAACCATGGGTTATCCTCCAGTTGGTATATTGAAAGGCATACCTATGTAAGAGGATGCATGCTTCATATTCTTTCTCTGTTGTTTGAACTGTTTTGTCTTTGGTCTTGTGGAGCTACAGTTACCTTGGGGAATCAGTTCTTCCTCAAAGCAGACTGATAGAAAAATTGACTTCTAGAGAACATGTTCAGAAATTTAGTGCTAGAGAAAGAGTTCTTGAATCTTTTGCCTTGACAAGCCATATGTTCTTTGTCCTGGGATCTGTTTCTCCGAATGTCAGGAAGATTGATGGCCTGTATAGGTTGGAACCAGTTGGGGAAAAAGGAGAACAAACAACACAGGGATCAGGATGGCAGCCAGAAATAGAGGCAGACTCTTCCTCCATCTTCATCCCTATCACTGTGCTTAGACAAGTGTTATGAGTTTGTGTGTGTGTGTGTGTGTGTGTGTGTGTGTGTGTGTGTGTGTGTATGTGTGATGTGGTAATGGGATAGATGTCTTCCTGTTGTTTGCTGTAGCCCAGTCCCACTTGTCACAAACTTTAATGACCAGGGTTAAGATCTTTGCACAGCCCCTGCCTTGCTGGGTGATCATGAACTCACCCCTCAAATTCACTGTGGCTTAATTATGCCATCCATCAAATGCAGGATTCAATCTAGACTCCTTATGTATCTCACAGGGTGGTGGTAACAAATCACTGAGTGAATCTGTGCCAAGGTTGAGTTTCTTGGAAGCAAGGCATCACAGAAAGTCATATTCTTTCATACCCATGACCTCTCTGGATGGCATCATGTGTGGGTGAGAACAGGAGGCTGCAGGACTGGAGTCCATTGTGTGTGAGGAATGCCATGGTCTGTAACCACTTGGGGGTGGAGTACAGTGGTGTTCAATAATGTACCACCAGCTATCAATTGGTCAGTTCCAAGGAGGAGCAGGACAAGGGGGAGAACACAGAAAATTTAGGGCAAATATGTTTGAATTTCATTTTAGCCTTTGATTTCAACCTCTTCACCCATTCCAGACCCAGGGGTGCCTTGATGCATCAAAGGAAGATGTATTGAACTTTCTTTTTTTCTCTGGGGAAAAAGCTCATGAGTAGGAATAAAAACATGAGGCCTGTGTAGTCCATATTCACATTCTGGGCCATTCCACCCACTGGCTAATGGAGAGTTGACAAGTATTGTTTGTCTTGTGGTCCAGTGGAGCTTGTGCTCCTAGTGCCATCTCCCTCTCCCCAACCCTTCACCACCAGTATGTCAGTATTTCCATAACTACTAGAGTTCTGTGGGTGGGGTAAGGGGCAAGTAAGGTAGCTAGCTGTGTGGACTGAACACATTCTCATTTTGTCTCCTAAGCTGATCACTGGAGATTCCATCGTTAGTGCTGAGGCAGTATGGGATCACGTCACCATGGCCAACCGGGAGTTGGCATTTAAGGCTGGCGACGTCATCAAAGTCTTGGATGCTTCCAACAAGGATTGGTGGTGGGGCCAGATCGACGATGAGGAGGGATGGTTTCCTGCCAGCTTTGTGAGGGTGAGTGTCAGCCTTCACTCTCCTCTCTCTTCAGCCTTCACTTTCTTCTCCTGTCTCCTTGGCTACCTACCCTTGACTTTCCCCTCTCCAACCTTTGTTCTTCTCCTCATATCTCTCCTGGTGGCTCCTTACACATTTCCCTTCCCTTTTTTGGTCTTTTACCCAAGACATGGGCCTCCTTTAATCTTTCCCCTTCTAATTTTGAGTTATTTTCTTTTTTTCTCCTTGATTATTTTAACAATCCCCATATTTGTCTGTCTCCTGCCTCCTACCTGTTGTGACTTTGTACAAATCACTTCCCTTTTGGTCTGGATGGTTTTTGAAGACTCTTTTAACTCTATATTGCTGTGAACTTACATTTTTTATCTCTCTTCCTTTCTGCTTTTATTATTTTCCTTGTCTCCCCTCTTTTGTTCTTTCTTTTTATAGATCCCTTTCTTCCCTTCCCCTCCCTTCTCACTCCTCTCTGCCTCCTTTGCCTTCTTTTTCTTATTTAGGGAAGTGTGAATACCCCCATGTGTTGTCTTCAGCTGTTAATATAAGACTGTGGGCTCCCTACCCTCTCAGGGGCTACAGTTTACTGATTGCAGATTTTATATTGAGTCAGGTGTCTGGGATCTAAAATGTGTTGAGGGTGGGAAGCAGGCAACTTGATAGTGCTTAAAAGACCTTGGCCCTTTTGACATTGTGCCATGAAGAACCTGGCCTTTAATGGAATAGGCTCTTGAGAAAGGGCTCCTTAGTAGTTTCTGTTTCCTCTAGGTCACCAATTGGCAAGATACTACAGGGTAAGAGCACTGGCCTGGCATCCCAGCTCTTGCGAATTATAAGCTAGAATCTGTTCTTTGGTATTTGTGAGCTCTGATTTTCCCCATCCACAAAATGGTGTTGATAGTTCTTTAATCCCAGTGGATATCACAATGAATGAGATCATGCACATGGAAACAACTTTGCAGCAGTACAAGTACCCAAGCTACATCAGGATGTCTTATGATCATCTTTACCATAGCCTATCATCTTTTGTTAGTTTCTTCTGTAGGAAAACTGATGTCAAACAAAAGATGAGAGTAGTTTGGGCTCTTGGAAGATGAAGGGCCTCAAGACTACAATGATGATATTGTGACATGAGTGAAGGAGCAGATTATTTGAAATCAGAGAACCTGAAAGGCAATATCACCTTTACTACTTCCCAACTCCTTGGCTTTTGGCAAGACTTAATTCCCTGAACCTTGATTTCTTCATCTGAAGAATAGGGATAACAGACTTTTTATGATGATTAAATGAGATCACATAGGGGAGTAAAGTGTTTAGCATAGTGCTTGCCGCACACTGGGTACTTGGCAAATAGTAACTTGCTCATTATCACCACCACTACTTTATTAGCCCCAAAAGGTCTATGTAACAAGGCTGGCTTTAGTGGTTAAATGAGGCCTCTTTCCTTGGAGGACTGTAAACCCAAGAAATACTGTTATCTGGTTAGAATAATTTAGATGAGGACAGTACTTAGAAGCAGAGGGATGGACAAAATGATTTCTCATCCTCTTCTGTCCTGGGAATCTCCTAATGAAATATCCAATCCTTTTTCCTCTACCTATGTGGCATCTTCCATCTGAGTCTTCAAATGTTATCTCTGTCCTAGCTCAGCCTTGCTGCTTGATGAATTGGTCTCAGGGGTAGTCAGAAAGAACACATCAGTAACCATGGCCCTTTGAGATGAGTGTGAGGTCCTATAAAGAAACAGCTTGTGTATCTTGGGCTAACAGATCCTTCTTTAAATGGAGGACTAAACTGTCATTCCAATCCAAATGTATTTCACTTTCTGTGGAATGTCATTTTAAAAAATTATTTATTTGAAAGAGAGATCACAGGCAGAGAAAGCAACAGAGGGAGAAGGAGAACAAGGCTCCCCACTCATCAGGGATCCTAGGACCCTGGGATCATCACCTGAGCCAAAGGCAGATGCTTAACTAACTGAACCACACAAGTACCCCAAAATATCATTTTTATAATAAACAGTAAATCAAGGGATGGGGCAAAATGATTGAGCAAAGGAGAATGACTCAGAGAGGCAAATGGCAAAGCCAGGCTTTGGCTTACTAATGAACTGACATTTATGCTTCTACATGCAAGGTCAGGAGAAGTGTATCTCTAAGTTTCAGCAGCCACTTGCATGGGCTGAAGCTGACCTTTGAGAAGACTACTGGCTGACTCAGGCATGCATGGTATGGAGTCTAGCCTAGTGGTTTTCAGTCTTGGCTACATGATATAATAAATCACTTGGGCAGCTTAAAAAAAAATCAATACTCAGGCTCCAAGCTAGTTAAATCAGAATCTTTGATGTTAGGAACCACTGGTCTATACTAGCACAGTCCAGTAGAAATATAATGTGAGCCACAAATGCAAGCTACAAATATAATTTAAATTTTTCTAATAGCCATAGTAAAAAAATAAAGTAAAAAAATATATAGATGAAATTAATTTTAATATATTTTTCTTAGCCCAATGTATCTAAAATATTATCATAGAACATCATATATTATCATTATGAACATTATTAATAAATATATTTTTCTAAGTATTTGAAATCTGGAGTGTATTCTATACTGACAACAGATTTTCATTCATATTAGTCACATTTCATGTCTTCATTAGCCACATGTGGCTAGTTGCTACTGTATTAAATAGCACAAGTGTAGACTGAGGACTGTGATAATAGACCAGGACCATTAATGATAGGGCCCAAATTATAACTTAGAGATCAAATATTCTGTCTACTATAATAATGTTTATTCTTTGAGAAATTAAGATAGCATTTCATGTTGCCTGAGATTGTTTTCAGAATGAGCATTTGATCATTGTGAACCTTTTTTGCTTAACAATAGTTGAATGGTCTTTTCATCTCTCCAGGGGAGTACCATAGAACCTTAGGGGCCCACTGTTCTGGTATCATCAGTAAAAAGAAATGGAATCAGGCTGTTGCATGAATGATATGAATATTATCTCACAGGTAGAACTTCAATTCTCCTTAATGAGTATTTATGTTTAGGTTTACATTTCTGGAAAGATTCTATGATATACAAGGTATTAAATGATAGAGGTTATGTAGGCTTCTTCCTAGTAGATATTTTTTTTAAATAAAATCACTATCTCTGTTATTCTACATTGATTTTCATTGAGGGTAGAATGGTCTTATAGAAACGGTAGTAAAAATATTGAGAAATGAGAGTCCTGAGTTCTAGTCATGGCTCTCCCAACCATTTGGTATATGATCATGGGCTTTTATTTACTCCATCTCTGAAGCACTCTCTAGAATTTATTCAAGCTTCAACATGTCTAGATAGGACATTGAGAGGAATCCTACCGAACTATTGAATCTTCGTTAATGTTGATGTAGTTGGTAGGTAGATGGGTGATTTCCTGGGATACTGTAACCTTCATGTTATGGGATAGTCGCCTGCTTTATTCAGACTCACTGGGAGCTGAGATTCAGTAGCTCCTTGAAAACACTATCCCTAGGTTATCTGGCATATAACATGAAAGTATAGTAGGTGGTAAAACACTTTCTTCTGAATTCCATACCAGCTGGACACCTTTGTAGATCTTTGAACCAACTTGGTCACTGTAGAATCCCCATTCCCCTCCTGGAAGTTCCATTGTTGTGTGAGCATCCCAGTCCTAGGATGAATAATCAAGGGTGCTTAGGGTGGTTCTGTCCAAGCTAGCCCTACCTTTTTTTTTTTTTAAGATTTTATTTATTTATTTGACAGCAAGATAGAACACAAGCAGGCAGAGTGGCAGGCAGAGGTAAGGGGAGAAGCAGACTCTCCACTGAGCAGGGAGCCTGATGTAGGGCTTGATCTCAGGACCCTGAGATTTATGTCCTGAGCCAAAGGCAGCTGCTTAACTGACTGAGCCACCCAGGTGCCCGTAAGGTAGCCCTACCTTTCATTAAGCAGATTAAAATCCAGTGTGCAATCTAAGAAAGCCAGATTCTTTTTTCCCCCAAAGTTTTTCTTTAAATTCCAGCTAGTTAAAATATAGTGCTATATTAGTTTCAGATGTAGAATTTAGTGATTCATCACTTATATACAAGACCCACTGCTCATCACAAGTGCCCTCCTTAATACCCATCAACTATTTAACCCATCCTCTCACCCACCCCCCTTCTGTAGCTATCAGTTTGTTCTCTATAGTTAAGAGACTGTTTTTCGACTTTCTTCTCTTTTTTTACCCCATGTTCGTTTCTTAAATTCCACTTACTAATGAAATCATGTTATTTGTCTTTCTCTAACTGATTTATTTCATGTAGCATAATACTCTCTAGCCCTATCCATGTCATTGCAAATGGCAAGACTTCATTCTTTTTTATGGGTGAGTAGTCTTCCATTATTCACACATACCCCCACATCCTCTTTTAATTTTTTTTTTTTTTACACAGAGAGAGACAGCACAAGCAGGGGGAATGTCAGGCAGAGGGAGAGAGAGCAGCAGACTCCCCACCAAGCAGGGAGCCCAACAGAGGGCTTGATTCCAGGACCCAGGCATCATGACCTGAGCTGAAGACAGACATTTAAGTGAATGAGCCACCCAAGCACCCTCCCCACATCCTCTTTATCTATTCATCAGTTGATGGACATTTGGGCTCTCTCTATTGTTCAGCTATTTTTGAAAATGCTGCTATAAACATCAAGATACATGTATCCCTTTCAATCAGTAGTTTTGTATCCATTGGGTAAATACCTAGTAGTGCATTTGCTGGATTTTAGGGTAGTTCTATTATGAACTTTTTAAGAAACCTCCATACTGTTTTCCAGAATGGCTGTACCAGTTTACATTCCTACCAACAATGCAAGGGGTTTCCCCTTTCTCCACATCCTTGCCAAAACCTGTGGTTTCTTGTGTTGTTAATTATATCCATTCTCGCAGGTGTCTTGTACTATCTCATTGTAGTTTTGTTTGTATTTCTATGATGATCAGTGATATTGAGCATCTTTTCATGTATCTGTTGGCCGTGTATATGTCTTCTTTGGAAAAATGTCCATCCATATATTCTCCTTATTTTTTAACTGGATTATTTGGTTTTGGGTGTTGAGTTTTATAAGTTCTTTATATATTTTGGATACTAATCCTTTATTATATATTTCATTTGAAAATATCTTTTCCCATTCTGTAGGTTGCCTTTAGATGGGTAGATCACCCATCTACCTATCATTGATCGTTTCCTTTGCTATGCAGAAGCTTTTTATTTTGATGAAGTCTCAATAGTTTATTTTTACTTTTGTAATAAACCCAGATTCTTGCTTCTATTGTGCTGTTAGATGTGCAGCTTGAGCAGTTTCCTGTATATCTTTGAAACTCAGTTTTCCTCCTTGTAAATTGGGGATGACTGAGTCTTGTGAAAATTGGTAACCAGTGATATCTTGGTTACCTATAATTAAGAAGTTTGGTCCCATTTTGGCTGTTTTACAAGAAATTGCTAGGTTTATGTATCTTCCACAAAGTCAAATATCTGCTTCTCTTGTTGTTCAGAATTTTATTCTCTGTGTGTGTGTGTTCTCAGATTTTCTCCCTTCTGAGCATGGGATAAGGTTTCACAAGAGCACTGCAGGAGTTAATTTACGTTCCCAGCTGTTGGTCAGGTTAAGTAAATTACTGCTTGTTGAACATTGGTCCCCATATCTAACTGTTGACATCTTTAGCTGCTTTCCTGGGCTCATTTCCCCCTTGGGAGCTGAAAGCAAGCTGATGGGATATGATGGGACCTAGAAGTTACAAATCCCACCCCTGTGGTAGGATTTTTACATACTGAACCCTAACCTCAAATCATTCAGGCTCTTTTCCTTTGTCACTGTGTAAAAATGGGCTTTGTTTCTGACTCTGGGCCATGGTCTTGGGAGGACATACTCCCCACTTGAGGACAGGATGTTCACAGGGCACCTGACAACCTGTTATTGGTGGTGGTATGTGAAGTCTGTGTGATAAAACATGGTTTTGGTCAGAAAGTAGAGCACGTTCAGATGTCATCAGCATGTATTTTCCTTGTTTCCTCAAATTCTAGATTTCTTTGTTTTTGTCCTGGCTTGGGGCAGGGGATGAAAGGATGAAGTAATTAGTTCATTACTGTCATTCCTTGCAATTGTACAGATCAGATGTCACACAAATAGAACTTCTCCTGTTTATGGGGAAGCTCACTGTTTCAGAGTGTTACTTGGCTTTTAATTGTGTAGAATCTCTTTAACTATATTTTAGGAAAGATATTCACTTGTATGAAAACTTATATTAATAGCAGATTTAGAGATAGACTCATTTTGGTCAGCAGTGGGCAACTTAGATATTTGTAGGGTCTAGACCAGTTACATGAGTAAAGCAATCTGAGACTAGAGTATGTATGGGTCTACATCCAGTTGGAAAATCTCTGCCTTCTAAAGTGAACAAAAGTGATTTGGATGGTTCTCATTGGTGAGGTAGGGTGTAGGAGGGAGGAAAGTCCAGTGGGCTGACATCCTCCAGTTTTTTTTCAAGAAAATCCAGAAATTGGATTTTATGTAAAAATCTCCATATTTTAAAAATGTTGACCAGTGACTGACTTTTTTTTTTTTTTAAGAAACACTGAGGGGGGTGCCTGGGTGGCTCAGTGGGTTAAGCCTCTGCCTTCGGCTCAGGTCATGATCTCAGGGTCCTGGGATCGAGCCCCGAATTGGGCTCTCTGCTCAGCAGGGAGCCTGCTTCCTCCTCTCTCTCTCTGCCTGCCTCTCTGCCTACTTGTGATCTCTCTGTCAAATAAATAAACAAAATCTTTAAAAAAAAAAGGAAAAGAAACACTGTGAGGGACAAGTGAAACACATCTGTGGGCTAAATTGTCTCTCCAAGTCCTGGCTTATGAACACTGATCAGCCAGACCACCTCACTGTATAGATTATGAGGAGACATGAATCCAGAGAATGGAATTGACTTGATTACTCATGTACAGATTAGTGGAAAAGGCAGCACTTATATCTAGACCTCCTGAATTTTAAGACAGTTAAAATCTTTGTCTAGTAAGTACAGTGTCTCAGCTTCCTCAGATATGATTTGTATCATTTTTTTATCCTGTGAATGGGCCATAATTTCCTGTTTCTTTGCATACCTTTGTATGCTTTTTATGCATTTCTGATTTTTTTTTTGTTAAAACTGGACATTTTGAACATTATAGTGTGGTAACCCTAGAAATCAGATTCTCCACCTTCCCCAGGGTTTGCTATTGTTTTCATTCTGTTGTTGTCTATTTATTTAGTGAATTCTCCAAACTGCTTCCCCACCAAATTTTTAATAATAAATTTAAAACAAACCAACAAAAAAACCCAGACTGTATGCCTTATCATGTGTGGTCACTAAAGTCTCTGTTCTGTTCTTTCTTGTTGGTCAGCCTGTGACCTGAGAGATTTTTTTTTTAAATACTAAACTAAGAAAAAACAAACAAACAAACAAAAAACCCAACTAATGTCCTGGTATTTGCAGCTTAGCTCTGAGCTGGGACACTTCTTCAGTACTACTGCAGGCTGCCCACAGCTCTGCCTTAGTTTTCTTTTCTTACTTTGCTGCTTGCATGGGACCCACAGATCCTCCAAAAATTGCAAACCTACAATCTTTTCATGCATCTGGTCCAATGCATGTATCTTGTGCCCCATTTCCTCAGTATGTAGAGTGGCCCTTCCCAGTTCTTATTCTCCCATGAAATGTCTTCTTCAGTCTCTTCCTTCCTGTGCTGTGTTGGGTCTGTTCTCTGTTCTCCTCTTCTGCCATGCCTAACTGTAGGTGATCAGGAGCAATGTATGTCTTTAAATTTTTCAATAGAGGCAGTCACAGGCTAGAAAGCCACTTTAGCTCAAGGGGGTGAGGGTACAAAGCTAAGGTCAGCCATTGTGTCTGTCCTTCAGGGCCAAACAGGTCAAAACACACAGCCATAGCATTTTAAGAGCAAGGCAAGACCATTAGTCTGGCACCAACAATTTGCATGAGGAATATGGACCACCTTCCTTTCAGCTGCTGGGGAAATGGGGATAGTAGTCAAATGAGAAAAAATGCCTCTGTATTCTATTATCACATTCTAGCTTTCTCTTTCTACATCAAGAAAAACCCTGGTTACAATAAATTTTGGATCAGAGTCTAGAATTCTGAAAACGTTGGTCCTGTCAGTCTTCGCTAGCTAAGGATTATTTCAGTGGAGTGACTGGTTTTTTGTGGATCCTAATCTACAATTTTTAGTGATGTTATGCCCCTCTTGAATCTTAATCCTGTACCTTCTGGGCTGTTGAACAATCAGGAAAGGATATACTTGGTCTGCTAAGAAGACTGTTAACACTTATAGACCTACCTCCCATTCCAAGCTAATGGCAACACTGTTTTGCTTTCTTGTAATGAGTTCATTTATGCCAGCTCGTGTTTATCCACTCAAGCTTCAAATGGAGATAGGTCTTCAGCCTTAACCATCTATGTAGACAGTCTTGTTTATGGTTCTAGAGGTGACTCATTACAGGATCTGTGATATTAGTAAGAAGGTCCTTTCTCCCTAGATTACAGAGATAAAAAGATAAATCTCTGTAATCTAGGGAGAATTTCCATTATTAACACTTAATATGCAGTCACATAATCCATTTTACTGGCTTCTCACTGCACATGCTTTGGATGAGATCATCCAGTGTATCCTTTGGCTAATTAGAAGGGGTTTTTTTCTGTACTGTCATTTGCAAATATCTTCTCCCATTCCGTGGGTTGCCTCTTTGTTTTGTTGACTGTTTCCTTTGCTGTGCAGAAGGTTTTGATCTTGATGAAGTCCCAAAAGTTCATTTTCGCTTTTGTTTCTTTTGCCTTTGGAGACATATCTTGGGAGATTCCTCAAGAAATTAAAAATAGAGCTTCCCTATGACCCTGCAATTGCACTACTGGGTATTTACTCCAAAGATAGAGATGTAGTGAAAAGAAGGGCCATCTGTACGCCAATGTTCATAGCAGCAATGGCCACGGTCACCAAACTGTGGAAAGAACCAAGATGCCCTTCAACGGACGAATGGATAAGGAAGATGTGGTCCATATACACTATGGAGTATTATGCCTCCATCAGAAAGGATGAATACAATACCCAACTTTTGTATCCACATGGATGGGACTGGAAGAGATTATGCTGAGTGAAATAAGTCAAGCAGAGAGAGTCAATTATCATATGGTTTCACTTATTTTTGGAGCATAACAAATAACATGGAGGACAAGGGGAGATGGAGAGGGGAAGGGAGTTGAGGGAAATTGGAAGGGGAGGTGAACCATGAGAGACTATGGACTCTGAAAAACAACCTGAGGGTTTTGAAGGGGCAGGGGGGTGGGAGGTGGGGGGAACCAGTTGGTGGGTATTAGAGAGGGCACGGATCACATGGAGCACTAGGTGTGGTGCATAAACAATGAATACTGTTACGCTGAAAAGAAATAAAAAATTAAAAAAAAAAGGTTTTTTTTTTTTTTTTATTATGGAGACATTTTTAGTTCAAAGAATACCTTAAATCTGGCTGTTACCTGACCCAGGGGATTTCCAAATTCAAATCTCTCTTAGAATCCCCCAAATTTAAAGCAACCTTGAAGGTCATATAGTATATCCCATGGCTTCCAGGCAGGACTTATATCCAAATCATTCTGACCTTCTGAGAACTGGCCAACATGTGTCAGGAAAACCTGAACTACTTGTCTACTTCCTTATTTAAAGCTGATAATCCTTATGCTGTAATCTAAGCTAATTTCTTGAAACACATTGCTTTTTTCAGTAGGCAACTGACATTTAAGAGCTGGCACCAATAGAAGAGAGTCTGTATTATTCTCTTGGTGGTGGATCTTTCCTCCTGAGGCCCAGTTCTTGATCCATAAAATGAATCAGTAATTTGATTGGCTACCTGAGTTAAAAGGCCCCAAGGCCTGTTTTTCTCTCTGTATCCAATCCCTGGGTTCATTTAAAGATTACCTTGTGCTGACCTAGTACAATGTCTATACTACATCGGTGGTATTGATCACCTGAGATGAGGAAGACCATGATTGACTGAATGCTCTTTGAGAAGTATGAAATTTTAGAAAATAATAATTGTATGTATGATTTTCTTTTCCATCAATACAGATATCATTATGAGTCAGGGTAAACCTCTTTTTCTCCTCATGGCTTCTCATTGCTAGTGCTATTAATATCTCCTTGCTGGTATTTACTAAGCCCTGAACAAAAGTAACTGTTCAGCACTTAGCACAGCTGCTTTCCTGGGCCAGGTATACAAGGGCTAAATGTATCTGACATCTCAAAAGGCCTCTTTCCAGGTACCCTGTCCTGCTTATTGGAGGATTACCAGAAACCATGCTCAGAAGCTCAGGGGTTTCTTTTGTAGTTTTAAGTAGTGAGTCTTTGAAAAACCTTGATTTGGGATATCTTAGTGTTGAATGAGAGAATTGATATTTTCTACTTTAGCTCAGTTCCCAGAATGGATTTGATTCCTGAAGTTGACACAGGGTACTAATTTCTGGAGAACATGAGCACTAATTACAAATCTCTAAGATATGAGTGTTGGAACAAAGAGTTTGGGTCCTTATATGGACTATTCCTGTTAGAGATCCAGTCATGAGGGAGTCTGACACCTCCTGGTCTAAATACATATAGGTACCACTTTTTTTCAGAGACATATACGTACTATTGCCATTCAGAGGATATGGATAAAGCAAAGTAGACTAGAACCTTAAGCAAGAAGGCAGATATCACCATTAAGGATGGTACTCCCTGAGCATGGTGGGCTGGACTGATCAATTGAATGTATGTCCTTAAGGAATCTAAATAACCTCCCCCTTCCTTGATTAGGATTGTAACTCAGATCCAGGGTACCTGAGTCACAGGCTGACTTTTCCTAAGTCTTTTGCCTTAGAAGAACCAAGAACACAGGCAGATAATACTAAGAGGACAGGAGAGGCAAATTAATAGGGAGTTTTAGGCAGAAACTATGCTAGCTTTTTGAGGTTGAATGGTTCTTCTCTATTGGAAATGTGCCATGTGTGCATAACAAAGATCAGTTTGTGTGTGTTGAGCAGGGGGCATTCTCTATAGAGGAATAGGGAATGGTAAAGCTCCTGGGTTTGGAGAGATAAAACATTGGACATATTATTGTGCAGGAAGAGCACAGTGAAAGTAGCAGTAACACTGGGCTGTGAAGTCAGAGACCTGATATGAAGGGCCAGCTCTGCTTCCAATTCTCTAGGGAATGTGAGGCAAGGAACTTTGCTTTTCTGGGCCTCAGTCTCAAATGACAACTCAAGGGGTTGGACCAGGTGGTTTCTAAAGGCCTTATCTGCACCAATCTGAGGTTTTTTTCATGATTCTAGAGTCAGGATTACCTGTGTTTACCAGTCTGTATCCACTGAGAACAGTATATCAAATTAATTTGATAGAGCTACCCAATGGAACAGGAAGGATTTGGCTCAATGCTATAGTTGTTGATTAGAGGGTGGAGAGACCTTTGACATTAACAGGTAACACCTTATCCCCAGGTGAAGAGGCTGTTTCTGTGAGGCACGGACCAGTTGGTACTACCTGGGAGGATGACAGGGTGGCATGATGAACCAATTCAGCTCAGAAACTGCTTTCCTGTTCTTTGAGCAGCCAGACTCTAAGTTAAAAAAAAGTTTTCTCTTGATCTCTGCCAAAGTTACCCATATCCATTGACTAGGAAGCTTACAGAGGTGTGAATATTCAGACCTCAAGTTCACCTCCTTATATATGCCTCTCCCACTGTCTCTTTGAAGCCAGGTTGCTCTTTATTAGGAATCATAGGCTTTCATTTTGTAATTACAACTTTGGTTTAGGATACAGACCGTTTGAGAGAAAATAAGTGAGTATTAACTTTAGCCTATTCAATCCGAAGTATAAATGATTGATATCAAATCTTTGCCTGAGAATGATTTGGAGAGGAGAAGGGACCATGAGAGAAGCAAGGAAAGGAACTAAGCAAAGAAAAAAAAAAAAAGAAAAAGATGGATGGAAATAAAAATGTTCACAGAGACACAATGAGAAGAGAGGGCTATAAGCATACACACTTTCCCAGCACTTCCGTTTCCATGGGGGCAGCTCACCTTCCACATGGTTAAGGCTCCATGCCCCATAGGAAATACTTCAAATTCTAGAAGACTGGACTGAGAGTCAGATAGTACTGACTTCACATCTTATATCCAGTGCTTGTGAGTGGCATGATCTTTAACATATTTCTTCATATCTTTGAACCTTTAATTTTTCTCATCTGTAAAATGAGAATGGTGAGCCCTGCTTTTACTCAAATATCAGACCCTGACATTTGAAAAACATGTGACAGTTTGATATTTTCTTTATCGACATGGCTATGATTTACCCTCTCTCATATACAGAATTCTACGTTTAGCAGAACAGGGCAGAGAGGTGCAAATTCTGGTTACAGATGAATACCAGAGTACAGAGATCAACTTCTCCAGAGACCCAGGTTACTTAGAGTAGTACCTGAAACCTCAGCTTCTTGGGGCTCACAATCCAATGCTTTCCCCATGCCCCGTGAACATTGCGGGGCTCAAAAGACCTCCTTGTTATGAAATGAGGTTAACAATTTTGAGGTCTATGTCCCCATGAGAAACTAGGTTTGCTCTTCCCTTGAAAGAGAAACTTGAAAGTTGAGTTTAGTTTCTTGAGGGCTAGAGGCCAGTGCAGAAGACAGCCACCCTGCAAAAGAGTGCCACTGGTACTGTCAGGACCACTAGATCATGATAGCTTAGCCCTGGCAGTTCTCTTTTGGTTCCTTCTTGTCCTGTGGTTCGAGTTCCAAGATGGCAGGGTTATTAGCTCTCTCATGATGGCATGTTTCTGTCCTCTCCTGGAGCCAAAATTACCCCTGGCTAAGCCATACAAAAGCCAGGCTTGTCAGTAACATTGCCTAGGCTGCTAGTCTCCAGGCCTCTTTATGATTTTGCAAGGGCCAGCCTTTACCTTTCTTGATCCCCACAGAGAGATCAGGACACACCTTAGATAGACCATGGCTATGAAATCTCCAAGTCTACCAAGTTTGGGTTTATGTCTACTTTCTTATCTTTCCTTCCCATCCTCGGTCTTACCAGTTGCAGTCATTGAGATAACTTGTTTCCCAGGGCAGTGCATCTGGTCAGGTGATCTGCTTTGCTATGTGGGTATCAAATATGGGTGTGGATGAGTTGGGACTACAATATGTCAGAACAAAGGGTCAGCACTAAGTCTCTGCCAATCTCAAAGATCTAAAATTCTAATCCCTGGACAGCAGTTAATGGTTTAAGTTGGGGTGTCTCCTAAAAGTTCTTGAATTTCCTAGAAGTTCTCAAATTTCCTAGCTGATCCCAGTCATAAGTCATCAGTCATAAGATGCCATTCCAAGGAACTATATTATGAAGAGAAACCTCAGCAAACCATTTTCTTCCCTTTGGCCTTTACTACTTTTCCAAAAGCTTTTCTTTTAGCCTATACTTGCTCCATTTGTCTCTCTCTCTTTTTTAAGGTTTTGTTTATTTTTTTATTTGAGAGAGGAGAGAGAATCTCAAGTAGACACTGTGCTGACCGTGGAGCCTGATGTGGGGCTTGATCTCATGACCCTGAGGTTAGGACCTGAGCTGAAATCAAGAGTCAGATGCTTAACCAAATGAGCTACCCAGATGTCCCTTTTCTTTCTTGATTGGGGACATATTGGAGACTATTCCCTGCTTGTCCCCTACTTTTATCTCCAAATACAACCCTTCAGCTCTGGAACAGAAATAACTAGAGTTCACAAGTAGATCCATTCAGCTTAATTTCTGTTCCTTCACATAAAACATTAAACTGACATGACTGTTTGGATGAGGTATGACAGCATTGAGAGGGAGGCTGGGAAGGAGGTTTTCTATAACAGAATATCTAAAGTGGTGCTAGGCCCAGGTGCTTCCCCCTTGATCCTTCTATAGGAGTGGTGCTAGAGAAGGCAAAACAAAAGCCTCCTGGAAATGCAGATGATGTCCTAAAAGGTAGAAGGAAGGCCTTTTCTACATCATAAACGGCCACTTCTCTGTTTCACTTTGATTTTCTTATTTTTTGCTGAGAAAATATGCAGCTATACAAGGAGAAATATATTTGAGGTGGTTAGGGCTCAGAGTTCCTTGTTAAAAAGTAGGTGAAGATAACATTTGGGGGATCTAACTTTTCTACCCCTCCTTCCCTCCTACCACCAGCACTTCACAACCACCCACCTTACCACTCATCCACTGCCCCCTACCCAGCAGTAGAAGACCCAGAAGGTGTAATTGCCCCTAAACAGATAATAGATAACTAAACAAAATAACTGCATCAGCTTTCTTGGCCTTGCTAAATACAAGATAGAAACTAAACAGATAACAGGGACAGGGGTGGGTAATGGGAGAGCAAAGTCCAAGGGAAAAAGGAGGGAATGAATGGGAAGAAGAAGGGAGTTCTTTCCCCGGAAGGACTTCTGTCACTCTCACCATTATTACCATCACTACCAAGTGTTTATGGAGCCCCTCCTCACCAGTGGAGCCTCCATCGCTTTAGCATGCTCAATTAAAAGTATTTCCTCAGCCTGGAATCCCATCTTCCCATTACGTTTACTAGCTAAACAGATGTCATAATGGAGAAACTTGTTTATTATGATAGTTACTTTAATTATCTAGGGGCTTTCTTTAAGACATGTCCTATCTCTTGAAAGTCTCTCATCACCAGTATTTCTCACCCCCATTGTAGATAGGGGATGAGGGAACTGAGGCCTCAAATTAGACATAACTTCCTAGAGTTATATAGCAAGTTAGAATTGTAGAGCAGAACCAAATCTCTAATTTAGCCCTTTTGGTTGTTTAGCTCAGTGTTGTTTCTATTAATCCTAGTAAGCTGCCTACTAGAAGTTTTCTTTTTTTTATTGCATTATGTTAGTCACCATAAAATACATCATTAATTTTTGATGATAGAAGTTTTTGCTTGTTTGAAAATGGTTAGAAACAGGCCTTAAAAATAGGATGAATATCGCTGTAATCTCACTTGTGCTAATAATATATCTTGTGGACCCTTATTTAGCCTTCAGCATTGATATGTTATCGGTATGTTGTTTGTTTTCATTCTCTAGGAGTCATTACCTGTGGCTGTCCATGAGCCTTGCTTAGGGAAAGAAATTCTAGCTGATGTCTGTGTTTGACTTGACTTGAATTTGATCCACCCAAAAGGCTTGGATTTCATCCTTCTTAAAATGATCTATGAGCAATGGATGTTGACTCATATAGCCAGGAAATTTTAGGGTTTGGGAGATTTTAAAAAAAAAATCATCGATTGTGGTTCCATACAAATTTTAGGATTGTTTATTCTAGCTCTGTAAAAAAATGCTGGTGGCATTTTGATAGGGATTGCATTAAATGTGTAGATTGCTTTGAGTAGTAGAGACATTTTAACAATATTTGTTCTTCCAGTCCATGAACATAGAATGTCTTTCCATTTTCTGGTGTCATCTTCAATTTCTTTCATCAGTGTTTTATAGCTTTCAGATTACAGGTCTTTCACCTCTTTGGTTAGGTTTATTCCTGGTACCTTACAGTTTTGGGTACAATTATGAATGGGATCTATTCCTTGATTTCTCTTCCTGCTGCTTCATTTATGTTGTATAGAAACACAACAGATTTCTGTACATTGATTTTATACCCTGCCACTTTATTAACTTTGTGTATTAATTTTAGCATTTTTTGGTGGAATGTTTTGGGTTTTCTATATAGAACATCATGTTATCTGCAAATATTGAAAGTTTTACTTCTTCCTCGCTGCTTTGGATGCCTTTTATTTTTGTTGTCTGATTGTCATGGCTAGGACTTCAGTAATATTTTAAATAACAGTGGTGGAAGTGGACATTCCTGTCTTATTTCTGACTGTAGAAGAAAAGCTCTTAGTTTTTCCCTATTGTGGATGATGTGGATTTTTCATATATAGCCTTTATTATCTTGCGATATGTTTCCTCTAACCCTACTTTGCTGAGGGATTTTATCATGAATGGATGTTGTACTTTGTCAAATGCTTTTTTTGAATCTATTAAAGTCATCATATGGTTCTTATCCTTTCTTTTATTGATGCTCAGTATCACATTGATTAATTTGAACCATCTTTGCAACCGAGGAATAAACCCACTTGATAATGCTGAATGATTTTTTTTTGAATTTTAAAACCTTATTTATTTATTTATTTATTTATTTTGAATATTTTATTTTATTTTTTTATTTTTTATATCTTTTCAGCGTAACAGTATTTATTGTTTTTGCACCACACCCAGTGCTCCATGCAATACGTGCCCTCCTTAATACCCAACAATTGGATCCTCCAAACTCCCACCCCCCTGCCCCTTCAAAACCCTCAGGTTGTTTTTCAGAGTCCATAGTCTCTCATGGTTCACCTCCCCTTCCAATTTCCCTCAACTCCCTTCTCATCTCCATCTCCCCATGTCCTCCATGTTATTTGTTATACTCCAAAAATAAGTGAAACCATATGATAATTGACTCTCTCTGCTTGACTTATTTCACTCAGCATAATCTCTTCCAGTCCCATCCATGTGGATACAAAAGTTGGGTATTGTATTCATCCTTTCTCATGGAGGCATAATACTCCATAGTGTATATGGACCACATCTTCCTTATCCATTCGTCCGTTGAAGGGCATCTTGGTTCTTTCCACAGTTTGGTGACTGTGGCCATTGCTGCTATGAACATTGGCGTACAGATGGCCCTTCTTTTCACTACATCTCTATCTTTGGGGTAAATACCCAGTAGTGCAATGGCAGGGTCATAGGGAAGCTCTGTTTTTAATTTCTTAAGGAATGTCCACACTGTTCTCCATAGTCGCTGCACCAACTTGCATTCCCACCAACAGTGGAAGAGGGTTCCCCTTTCTCCACATACTCTCCAACACACGTTGTTTCCTGTCTTGCTAATTTTGGCCATTCTAACTGGTGTAAGGTCATATCTCAATGTGGTTTTGATTAGAATCTCCCTAATGGCTAGTGATGATGAACATTTTTTCATGTGTCTATAGCCATTTCTATGTCTTCATTGTAGAAGTGTCTGTTCATATCTTCTGCCCATTTTTTGATACGATTAGCTGTTTTGTGTGTGTTGAGTTTGAGGAGTTCTTTATAGATCCTGGATATCAACCTTTTGTCTGTACTGTCATTTGCAAATATCTTCTCCCATTCCGTGGGTTGCCTCTTTGTTTTCTTGACTGTTTCCTTTGCTGTGCAGAAGCTTTTGATCTTGATGAAGTCCCAAAAGTTCATTTTTGCTTTTGTTTCCTTTGCCTTTGGAGACATGTCTTGAAAGAATTTGCTGAGGCCAATGTTGAAGAGGTTACTGCCTATGTTCTCCTCTAGGATTCTTATGGATTCCTGTCTCACGTTGAGGTCTTTTATCCATTTAGAGTTTATCTTTGTGTATGGTGTAAGAGAATGGTCGAATTTCATTCTTCTACATATAGCTGTCCAATTTTCCCAGTACCATTTATTGAAGAGACTGTCTTTTTTCCACTGTATATTTTTTCCTGTTTTGTCGAAGATTAATTGACCGTAGAGTTGAGGGTCCATATCTGGGCTCTCTACTCTGTTCCACTGGTCTATGTGTCTGTTTTTATGCCAGTACCATGCTGTCTTGGTGATCACAGCTTTGTAGTAAAGCTTGAAATCACGTAACGTGATGCCACTAGTTCCATTTTTGTTTTTCAACATTTCCTTAGCAATTCGGGTATCTTCTGATTCCATACAAATTTTAGGATTATTTCTTCAGCTCTTTGAAAAATACCGGTTGAATTTTGATTGGAATGGCATTAAAAGTATACATTGCTCTAGGCAGTATAGACACTTTAACGATGTTTAGTCTTCTGATCCAAGAACATGGAATGGTCTTCCATCTTTTTGTGTCTTCTTCGATTTCTTTGATGAGTGTTCTGTAGTTCCTCGAGTACAGATCCTTTATCTCTTTGGTTAGGTTTATTCCCAGGTATCTTATGGTTCTTGGTGCTATAGTAAATGGAATCGATTCTCTAATTTCCCTTTCTGTATTTTCATTGTTAGTGTATAAGAAAGCCACTGATTTCTGTACATTAACTCTCTCTCTTTGCAGATGACATGATTCTGTATATGGAAAACCCAAAAGACTCCACCCCCAAACTACTAGAACTCATATAGCAATTCAGTAATGTGGCAGGATTTTTTTTTTATACATATGTTGTTGGATTCAATTTCTAGTACTTTTTTGAGATTTTTTGTATCCTAACAATCCAAAATCTTGTATGGAACAACAAAAGACTCTGAATAGCCAAAGCAACATTGAAAAAGAAAAACAAAGCTGGAGGTATCACAATTCCAGACTTTGATTTGTATTACAAAGCTCTCTTGATCAAAACAATATGGTACTGACAGAAAAATAGATACATAGATCAAGAGAACAGAATAGAAAACCCAGAAATGAACACACAACTATATCATCAATTAATCTTTGACAAAGTAGGAATAAATATCCATAGGGATAAAGACAGTCTCTTCAACAACTGGTGTTGGAAAAAACTGGTCAGGAACATGCAAAAGAAAGAAACTGGACCACTTTCTTACACATACACACAAATGAATTCAAAATGGTTTAAAAACCTTACAAAGTGAGACATGAAACTGTAAAAGTCCTAATACAGGCAGGAACTTCTTTGACATTGACATTTGACATTGGAGTATAGAATTCTCTTTTAAATAGTGATTTTATATCCTTTGGATATGTACCCAGAAGTGAAATTGCTAGATCATATAGTAGTTCTACTTTTAATTTTTTGAGGTATCGCCAAACTGTTTTTGCATAATGACTGTACCAATTTACATTCCTACCCATAGTTTAGAAGAGTTTACTTTTCTCCACATCCTAATGCTTGTTACCTTTTGACTTTTTGATCAGCTATTCGAACATGTATGAGGTGATATCTCATTATTGTTTTGATTTTCATTGTTGTTAGAAAAGATACTTGAAATGATTTCAATCTTCTTAAATTGGTTAAGACTTGCTTATGGCCTAACAGCACATGGTCTGTCCTGGAAAGTATTCTATGAGTACCTAAGGAGAATGTGTATTCTGTTGCTGTTTGATGGAATCTTCTGTGTATGTCTATTAGACACATCCAATCTAAAGTGTAGTTTAGGTCTAATGTTTCTGAATTAATATTCTCTTGGATGATCTATAAATTGTTGAAAGTGGGAATACTGAGGTCCCCTACTATTACTATATTGCTGTTTTTCCCTTCAGGTCTGTTAGTATTTGCTTTATATATTTAAGTGTTCAAATGTTGAGTGCACGTGTATTCACTATTGTTATTCCTCTTGATATATTGACCCCTCTATGATTGTATTATTACCTTCTTTGTCTCTTATTATAATTTTTGACTTCTAATCATTTTTTTAAAGACTTCATTTATTTATTTGACAGACAGATCACAAGTAGGCAGAGAGGCAGGCAGAGAGAGAGGGGGAAGCAGGCTCCCTGCTGAGCAGAAAGCCCAATGTGGGGCTCGATCCCAGGACCCTGGGATCATGACCTGAGTTGAAGGCAGAGGCTTTAACCCACTGAGCTGCCCAGGTGCTCCATCATTTTTTTTTTCTGATACAGATATAGCTACCCCTCTTCTCTTTTGGTTTCCATTTTCATGGAATATCTTTTTTCCATTACTTTACTTTTAGCCCGTATGTATCCTTTTCTTCTTTTACTTTTTAAATTTGCGTATGATTACCATACAGTGTTATATTAGTTTCAGGTATACAAAATAATGATTCAAAATTTCTATATATTTATTAGTGTTTATCAAGTTAAGTGTGTTCTTCGGGCACCGGGTGGCTCAGTCCAACACTTGATTAAGCATCCAACTCTTGATTTTGGCTCAGGTCATGATCTCGTGGTCCTGAGATCAAGCTTAAGATTCTGTCTCTCCCTCTGTCCCTCCCCTACCTGTTCTCTCACACATATGTGTATGCACATACATGTTCTCCTCTCTCCAAAAAAAGAAAAACAAGATAAGTGTATTCTTAATCTCTGTTATCTCTTTCATACACAACACATCCACTTCCTTTCTGATCATCACCAGTTGATTCTGTGCGTTCAAGAGTCTATTTTTGTTTGTCTCTTCTTTCCTTTGTTTGTTCATTTGTACTGTTTCTTAAATACCTGAATAGACATTTTTCCAAAGAAGACATAATGATGGCCAACAGATACATGAGAAGATGTTCTACATCTCTAATCATCAGGGAAATGTAAATTAAAACCACAAAGTGATACCACTTTACACCTCTCAGAACGGCTAAAATAAACAATACAAGAAATAACAAGTGTCGGCAAGGCTGTGGAAAGGAACCTTTGTACAGTGTTGTGGGGAATGCAAATTAGCACAGTCATTGTGAAAACAGTATTGAGGTTTTTAAAAAAACAAAAAAATTGGAATTACCATACGACCCAATAATTCCACTACTTCATATTTACCAGAAGAAAATGAAAACACTAATTCATAAAGATTTGGGAACTGCTGTGTTTACTGCAATATTATTTACAATAGTCAAAATATGGAAGCAATCTAGATTAGGTGAATGGTTAAAGAAAATATATACATATAGAATGGAATATTACTCAGCCATAAAAAATGAAATCTTGCCATTTGTAACAACATGAAAGGACTTAGAGGATATAATGCTAAGTGAAATAAGTCAGTCAGAGAAAGAAGAAAAAAAAAACATGATTTCACTCATGTAAAATTTAAGAAGCCTAAATATATCCTTAAAGGTGAAGTCAATCTCATGGGCAACATATAGTTGGGTCTTATATTTTATCCAGTCACTCTGTCTTTTGATTAGAGATTTTAATGAATTTCCACTTAAAGTAATTATTGGTAAATAAGTACTTGTATAAATAAAATCTTTAAAAAAATAAAAAAGGGCGCCTGGGTGGCTCAGTGGGTTAAAACCTCTGCCTTAGGCTCAGGTCATGATCTCAGGTTCCTGGGATCAAGCCCCACATCTGGCTCTCTGCTCAGCAGGGACCCTGCTTCCTCCTCTCCCTCTCTCTGCCTGCTTCTCTGCCTACTTGTGAGCTCTGTCAAATGAATAAATAAAATCTTTAAAAAAAATAAGTATTTGCAATTGTCATTTTGTTTATTGTTTTCTGGGTGTTTTACTGACTCTTTCTTTCTTCTCTTGATCTCTTCTTTTGTGATTTGATGATTTCCCATATTGGTGTGCTTTGATTCCTTTTTATCTTTTGTGTAGCTACTATAGGTTTCTGTTCTATTGTTACCGTGAGGTTAACACAAAACACCTTAAGAGTTTTTAACAGTCTTTCTTAAGTAGAATAACAACTTAAGTTTGTCCAAATACAAAAGCTCAATGCTTTTACCCTCCACAGGTTTTATGTTTTTGATGCCATTACTTACATTTTTTCCCTTTTTAAAAAGTTTTTATTTAAATTCCAGTTAATTAACATACAGTTAATTAATATTAGTTAATTACTTAATATTAGTTCAGGTGCACAACATAGTGATTCAATACTTCCTTACATCTTTTTATATTGTGTATCCATTAACAAAATATCGTAACTATAATTTTTTATAGTTTGTCATTTAGTCTTTATACTAGAATTAAGTGATTTACATACCACCATATTACAATATTAGAGTATTCTTAGTTTGACTATATATTTACTTTTACCAGTGAGTTTTATACTTTGATACAATTTTGTGTTCCCAGTCAGCATCCTTTTTTTCAGCTTGAAGAATTCCCTTTAGCATTCCTTGTAAGACAGTTCTAGTGGTGGTGAGCTTCAGATTTTACTTATCTGGGAATGTCTTTATCTCTCTTTCAATTGTTTGATGGCTTCGTTGGGTAAAGTATTTTTGGTTGGCATTATTTTTCTTTCAGTAGTTTGAATAAACCATTCCACTTTCCTGATCTGCAAGGTTTCTGCTGAGAAATCCACTGATAGCCTTATAGGGATTCTTTTGTATGTGATGAGCTCCTTTTTGGTAATTTCAAGATTCTCTCTTTGTCTTTGATTTTTGACATTTTTAAAAACATTTTGTTTATTTATTTGAGACAGAGAGTGCAAGCATGAGCAGGGGGAGGGGCAGAGGGAGAGGGAGAAGTACACTCCTGGCTCAGCAGGGAGCCAGATGTGGGGCTTGATCCCAGGATCCTGAGATCATGGCCTGAGCTGAAGGCAGATGCTTAACTAACTGAGCCCACCTAAGCAGCCATGATTTTTTATATTGTTATTATAATGTTTCTCAGTGAAGTCTTTGAATTGAACCTGACTAGGAAACTTTGAGCTTCATGTACCTGGTGTCCATTTCTTTCCCCAGATTTGGGAAGTTTTCAGCCATGGTTTCTTTAAACAAGCTTTCCACAAGAGACATCTAGTTCCTCCTACCCCACACATTTTGAACAGTTTTGTTGTCAAAATTTTTAAGATGCATTTATTTGAGGGAGAGAGAAAGAAGAGGAGAGTCAGAGGGAGAGGGAGAGAATCTTAAGCAGACTCCCACTGACCACAGAGCCTTGACATGGGGCTCAAATCTCATGACACTGAGATCATGACCTGAGCCAAAATCAAGTCACTCAACTGAATATGCATCCTAGGCTCCCCATTGTCATGTTTTTAATGTATGCCAAAATGGTGGCTGTAAAATATCTTGTTGTGGTATTACTTTCCACTTTTAATATATCTGAACAGATTGAGCCATTTTCATATGATTATTAATCATTCATGATTCCTTCAGTGTGTCTCAAATTTTTCCCATTTTTTTCCCTAATGTGTTGTTGGTCATTCTTTCATTTTTAAAGACCTTCTTTATACATTTTAAAGACCTTCTTTATACATTGTGAAGACTAATCATTTATGCAAACATCTCCTCCCAGCTAATGGCTAGCTTGTCTTCCACTTTATGCTACCTTTTTAGAGAGAAGTTCCCACTTAAGGTGGTCAAAGTTTCTTTGTGATATTTTTGTTTGTTTGTTTCTTGTTTAAGAAATTTTCTCTGAGACTATAAAGTAATTCTTCTAAGTTGTTTTGGAAAGTTTTTTATAGCTCTGCTTTTATATTTAAGAATATAATCCCTCAAGAATTTATTATATATGGTATGAGAAAGGGACCTGATTTTTATTTTCTTCCATTTATTATATACATTCTTATTTTCTCAATAATTTGCAGTAATCTTTCATGAATCACATTCTCATATATTTGAATTTCTGGTACTATCTAGTTGGTACCATTGGCTTATCTTCATTACTATAGTTTTATTATATCTTTGTAAGTCATTCCACCTTAATTTTATCTTCAGGCATATCTTGGCTATTCTTGTTTTTCTTTTTTGACTTATTTATATACATTTTATAATGAACCTATTAAGTGTTCTAAAATCTCTACTAAGATTTTGGGTTGAAAAAATTTAGTCACTAGATCAAGTTAAAGAGAATTGACATTTTTGCAATATTGAGGCTAACTAAAAGCATGGTTTTGCTCTCTATTTCAATTTTAATGTCTCTCAAAAAAGCTTATTTATTTTCTTTCCAAAGGCTTATGCATACTTTCTTAGGCTTACTTTTAGGAGTTATATATTGTTTTATAATTATAAATATCATTGAAAAATCATATTTTTCCCTAGACGATATCTGCTAATTTAAAGAAACCTGTTGACTTTTATATATTGATTTGGCAGCTTCCAACTTTGCCAAAGGCATCTACTTTTGTTGACTAGGAAGAATTATCTCATCTATGAAGTGTTTCACTGTACCCACCCCATTCTAGCTTGAACTCTCACTTTAGGGTGAGCCCTGTCATAGGCAAAGGATATCAACTTCTCCTATTCAGACTAAGTCTCCCTTAGTGACAGCTGTTTAGAATCTCCCTGTTGGGGCATCTAGGTGGCTCAGATGATTAAGCATCTACCTTCAGCTCAGATCATGATCTCCAGGTTCTGGGATCAAGCCCCATGTTGAGCTCTCAGCTCAGCAGGGTGTCTGCTTCTCCCTCTCCATCTCCCTCTCTCCCTGCTTGTGCTATCTCTGCCTCTGTCTCTTTTTCTCTCTCTCTCAAATGAATACATAAAATCTTAAAAAAAATCTGCCTTTCAAGGAAATGACATTTGGAATGTGAGAGATTTGTGGAAATTATGAAGGTTATTACAAAAGTGCTTCCTAAGTCCCTTTCCTGGCTAGAGAGAACAGTTTTTCCCAGATGCCATGTTTCCTTGTGGTTCTAGGGAAGATGGTGTCAACTTAGAGGATAATAATAATAATAATAACAGTTAATATTTAACTTTGTGCTGGGGAATATTCTAAGGGTTTCATATGTATTACTCTATTTCATCTTCACAATAATCCTATGAAGTAGATCAATATTATTCTCTATTTTATAGCTGAGGAAATAGGATCAGAGATATTAAGTAACTTATTCTACATTACTCAGCAAGACAATTGTAGAGTCAGGATTTGAACCCAGGTTCTGAAGTCCATATCCTTCAATTCTGTCATAGTCTCTCTCAATTTTGGCTGGAGTTTCAAGACCTTGCTTGAATCCTGACTGCTTCTTATTTACTGTGAGCCATCTATCATCCTGTCTGGCCTTAGATTTCTCATATAGAATGTAGGATTAATAAAGGTATATTTGTCTGCCTTGCAGGGCTGTTTTGAAATGGGAAGACACTGTTCTTGAGCTAGGCTTTCAGAGAAGCCAAGAACAATAGAAGAATGGTAGGAAACAGTAGGAGAAACAGTCTTCTTGTACGGAGGGTCGAGGGCAGCCATTAGAAGGATACAAGGGTAGAGGTATATATAAGTAGGGTGTGTTAGAGTGATCAGCCAGAGCCACCTCACTGATGTTACTGGTCTTTGTAGGGAGGAGTGGAATTCAGTGGGCTAGGTCCATTCTAACATGTTAATAAGTAACCATGAATGTTGAGACAGGATATCCACACAGGTCCTGTCTTGTATTTTATCTTTTCCTTTCCTTTCCTGTCTTTTTTTTTTTTTTTTTTTTGGTCTGTTGTATAACCAAAACTTTCATACTTTCTTTGCTATGGTTGAAGCTCATTGCTCATTGTGTCTAAGCTGGAAAAGGAAAACAATTTGTTAACAGTTTTATTATAATTATCTTTCATGTAATTAGTGACAGTTATTAAATCTTTTTCCCTTGAGGGGCAAAGAATGGTTTTTGTGCCTGATTATACATGTCATGCTGTTTGGCTTTGTGCCAGATAGGAATGTAAAATGCTTCCTGGTATGCATTGTCAGGCATCTCTAAGCATATCTGATTCTCCTGGAAGCTGGGACTGACGCTCCAAGACAGAGGTGAGAATATGTGTGCAAGAAGTGGGAGCTGTGCCTATAGCACACCAGGTTTCTTTCTGTTCCCCACCTCTACCTTGCAGCCACTTTGCCATTGATTAACTGTTGTGGCAGAGAAGTGGGTTTCAGTGATCTGTGTTATAGGAAGAATTCATTTCCTCCGATCCCATCCTCTTGTCTGTCTTTTGCCCTGTTGCTGAGTTTTTTGCCTAGTGCTTTCATAAAACAGAGGCACATTAGAGGGACCTGCTCATAATTAGAGCTACCTGAAAAAGGAAAGGGCTGTCTTGGAAAATAGCAATTTCATCACTGGTTATGTTCAAGCATAATGGCTAGGTAATTGATTGGCAGCAGATGTTGTCAAGGGGGTTTATGTGCTGATTAGGGGGATGAGGGTGTATGGACTTGGAGACCTACCATTTCCTTTATAACTCCAATCTAACAACTCTGAGATTCTGTTGTTTAATGTTACTGGCAGTAACCCTTTACTTTCTCAGAGGATGGATCACTTTTTATTCCTCTCTGGCTGACTAGACTTGACCTTTGAAAATATTGAGGTAACATCTAGACAGTATTGTTTACCCATTCTCTTCTCAGAAACATCACACTGCTAGAGCCAGGGCTAGGCTGGCTTTCTGTGACACTGCTTAAGCCCCTGTTGCACTTTTCACAGGTGCTAAGGCATCATGCTGGGGCCGGAGAGAACTGGATGTTATGGCACCTCTCCTTTAAGAACTACTAAACCATTTGCAGGGAGAGGCTACTAAATATGTTGAAGAGTGTGTATCAGGAGATGAATTAGCATGAGTTTAACATGTGGAACAATGAATTCACTGGAGTATGTGTATGGGTATATAAAAGCATGGGGAAACATCAGCTAGGATTATACAAATTTATTACCATGATTTCCTTACAAAAGGTGGAAAATAACTAGGATGAGGAGTAGCCAAAGGGGGATTTTCACCTTATCTAGACTATTTTAATATTTTTATTTTTTACAGAGATATATTACATATTCCAGAAGCTTACCATTTTATTTATTTATTTTTATAGTGTTATCTTAGTCACCATACAGTACATCATTAGTTTTTTTTTTTTAAACATTCAATGGCATATGAATTCAGTGAAAATCTGCCATTCAGTAACTTCTTTTTTTTTTTAATTTATTTATTTGACAGACACAGCGAGAGAGGGAACACAAGCAGGGAGAGTGGGAGGGGGAGAAGCAGGCTCTCTGCTGAGCAGGGAGCCCGATGCGGGACTCGATCCCAGGACCCTGGGATCTTGACCTGAGCCGAAGGCAGAGGCTTTAACCCACTGAGCCACCCAGGTGCCCCACATCATTAGTTTTTGATGTAGTGTTCCATGATTCATTGTTTGCATATAACACCCAGTGCTCCATGCAATCCCTTGCCCTTCTTAATACTCATCACCAGGCTCACACATCCCCCCACCTCCCTCCCTTCTAAAACCCTCATTTTGTTTCCTGGCATCCATAGTCTCTCATGGTTTGTCTCCCATTCCGATCTTCATTTTTCCCTTCTCCTACTAATGTCCTCCACACTATTCCTTATGTTCCATAATAAGTGAAACCATATGATAATTGACTTTCTGTTTGACTTATTTCATTTAGCATAATCTCCTCTAGTCCCACCCAAGTTGATGAAAAAGTTGGGTGTTACTCAAACTTACCATTTTAAAGTGGGTTTTAGTGTAGTTGACCCTTGAAAAACATGGGTTTAAATAGTATAGGTCTACTTAATACATAGTTTTTTTTTTCGGATAAATACAGTATAGTCCTGTAAATGTATTTTCTTTATGATTTTCTTAATAACATTTTCCCTAGCTTACATAATTCTAAGAATACTGTATATAATACATACAACATACAAACTATGTGTTAATCAACTTTTTATATTATTGGTAAGGATTCTAGTCAACAGTAGGCTATTAATAGTTAAATTTTTAGAGTCAAAAGATATACACAGATTTTCGACTGTGTGGGGAGTTGGCACCCCTAACAACTGTGTTTTTCAACAACCAAATATTCATTGTGCAACAATCACCACTGACTATTCCAGAACATTTTCTTCACTCCCCCCAAATGACCCTGCAACCATTAGCACTAACTCCCCATTTTCCCCTCCCTCTAGCCCCTGGAAACTACTAATATGCTTTCCGTCTTTATGGATTTGTCTATTTGGGACATTTAATATAAGTGGTGTATAATATATGGTTATTTGTTTGTCTGGCTTCATTTACTTAGCATGCTGTTTCTGAGTTTCATCTGTATTGTATTTTATTCCTTTGTATTGCTAAATAGTATTCTATTTTGTGTTTGTGTATATTTGTATGTGTGTGGGTGTGTTCACATACATACCATATTTTTTTTTTTTTTCATACCATATTTTGATTTATCAATATATCAGTTGAACTTTTGGATTGTTTTCCCATTTTGGCTATTGTGAGTAATGCTGCTATGAACATTTGTATACCAGTTTTTGTGTGAACATATATTTTCAGTTGCCTTGACTATATACCTAGGAGCAGAACTGCTGAGTTATATTATATGGTAACAATATGTTTAAATTTTTGAGAAACTGCCAAAATGATTTCTACAGTAGTTGTACCAATTTACATTCCTACCAGCAGTGTATGAGGGTTCCAATTTCTTCATATCCTCCTCAACACATGTTGTTGCCCGTTTTTTGTTATAACCAGTCTGAAAATGATACCTCATTGTGGTTTTGATTTATATTCCCCAGATAGCTAGTGGTGTTGAAGATCTTTACATGTATTTGTTGGCCATTTATGTATCTTCTTTGGAAAAATGTTCAGATACTATGCCCATTTTTAAATGGGCTATTTTCCTTTTTATTGTTGAGTTCTATATATTCTGGATACTAGATCCTTATCAGATATAGTATATGCAAATATTTTCTTCCATTCTGTGCTTTGTTTCACTTTCTTGATGCTATCATTTGCAAAGCAAAATTTTTTAGATTTTAATAAAGTCTAAATCTTTTCCTTTGGTTGTTTTTGTTTTAGGTGTCATATGCAAGAAACCGTTGCCTAATCCAAGGTCACAAAAACTTCCTTCTGTGTTTTCTTTGACATACTTTATCATTTTAGCTTTTACATTTAGGTCTTTAATCTATTTTAAGTTAATTTTCATATGTAGTGTGAGGTGTGAGTCCAAGTTTATTCTTTTGCATGTGGATATCTAGTTGCCCCCTCACCATTTGTTGAAAAGACTATATGCTACCCCTTTGAATTGTCTTGACATCTTTGAAAAATATCAGTTTAGCATAAATGTTGGGTATATTTCTGTACTCTCATCTATTTCATTGATCTTTAAATCTGTTATTGTGCCAGTACTACACTCACTTGGTTATAGTAAGCTTTGGCATCAGAAGTGTGAGTCCTCCAACTTTGTTCTTTTTCAAAATCATTTTGGTTATTCTGGTCCTTTGAATTTCTGTATGAAATTTAGAATCAGCTTATCAATTTCTGCCAAGAAACAAGCTGAGAGTTTTGATAGGGATTGTGTTGAATCTGAATCGATTTGCACAATATTACCATCTTAACAATATTAAATTTTCCAATCCATGAACATGAGATATCTTTTTATTCAGTTAGGTCTTTACTTTCTTTCGGCAATGTTTTGCAGTGTTCATTGTGCATGTCTTACACTTCTTTTGTAAAATGTATTCCTGAGGATTTTGTTCTTTCTGATGCTACTTAAATGGGATTGTTTTCTTAATTTATTTTCAGAAAAACAGTTGACTTTGTGTGTTGATCTTATATCCTGCAACATTGCTGACTTCATTTATTAGTTATAACAGGATTTTTGTGTGTGTGGATTCCTTAGGATTAAATATATATATATATATATATGACTATATATAAAAATTTATATAAATATATATATATTAAAATTATGTCATATGTGAATAGTTTTAATTTTTCTTTCTAATCTGAATGTTTTTTTTCTCCAATTGCTCTAGCCCTCAGTATACATGTGCATGAAAGTGATATCTGTTCTTGATTGTAGGATGAAAGCATTCAGCCTTTCATCATTAAGTACATTAATTATGGGTGTTCCATAAATTTCTATCAGTTCTTTGAGAAAGCTCCTTCTTATTCCAAATTTGTTGAATGTTTTCTTTTTTATCATGAAAAGGTGTTGGATTTCTCTAAGTGTTTTTTCTGTGTCTATTGAGATGCTTATGTATTTTTTAAACTTTTATTCCATTAATATGGTGTATTACATTGACTGATTTTCATGTGTTGAATCAACCTTGCATTCCTGATATGAATTCCATTTGGTAATGTGGATTTTTTTTAATATATATGTTACTGGATTTGATTTGCAAATATTTTGTTGGGAATTTCTGCATTTCTATTTTTTGAAAGTTTGTGAAAGATTGATGTTAATTATTCTTTAAATGTTTGGTAGACTTCACTAGTGATGCCAATCTGGTCCTTTTGTTGTTGTTGTTTTGTTTTGTTTTGTTTTTCTTTTTCCCATGTAATAAATTTTTTTCAAGATTTTATTTATTTATTTGACAGTGAGAAAAAGAGAGGGAGAGAGCACACAAGCAGGAGTAGTGGGAGAGAGAGAAGCAGGCTCCTTGCTGAGCAGGGAGCCTGATATGGGGCTTGATCATGATCTGAGCTGGAGGCAGAATCTTAACCAACTGAGCTACCCATGTGCCCCAAGAAGTTTTTAATTACTCTTTACTTGTCATAGGTCTATTCAGATTTTCTATTTCCTCTTCAGTCATACTCTGTAGTTTTTATCATTCTAGGAATTTATTTCATCAGGTTATCTCATTTTTGGCATACAGTTGTTCATAGTGTTCCTTTGAATCATTTTTTAAAATTTTCTGTTAGCTTGGCAGTAATATTTAGTCTTTTATTCCTGATTTTAATATTTTGAGTTTTCTTCTTTTTCTTTAACTTTTTACAAAGTAAATGTATTCCTGTATCTATTGTGTAATTTAAAAAAAAAAGGGAAAAAAGGAAGATATATACAAAATTAAAAAGCATATTAAAATGGGGATCTGGGTAAGTTGGTAATTCCCTGACATTATTTCTCCTCTATGGGCTTAAGTTTCTTATCAGGAAGTTGATATGTTGGTTCATTGTTGCTGAAATGGTTGAAAGCCTCTGTATTCTATTATTTACATGATCAAGTATGGGATTAAAGACCATGGTTGGGAATATTTGTAGACAGAAAGTAGACCAGTTTGGGAGAAGCTCAGTCTTCCTGGAGGACATAGTAGAAGCTAAGGATGGAAATGAAAATTGAAGCCAAATTATGGTAATGTTTGAATTCTAGGGTGAGAGATTTGGACTTGGTAATGGGGAACTATTGAGGATTTTGGAGGCTGAGACTAGCCAATCAATTTAATAGTTAAGGAAATTGGTCTGATAATGACAAATGGGAGGAATTGGAACTGGGAGATAACCCAGGGAAATCATCTAGGGAGAGGGGACCATGACAGTGGAAATGGAATAGGAAGAGATGAAGACCAGTGATATTCTCTGATTTGGAAAGCACTCCCTGGAACTGCTGAGGCAGGAGGGATCTGGAGGAATTAGAAATCTTGCTCATCCTTGTGTCTTGTAGTTAGTGGTGAGGAAAAGAATAGGTCCAAAATAGACTTTTGTTAAATTGCATTGCATTAACCCAACTTTGCTTAGCGTTCAGTAAAGGTTAAAGAAAATAGTCTTCAAGTACTCTGAGAAGACTTCCAGGAAAGTCTTCCAACTTGCCAGTCTCTAGACATTTGCTTGTCTGAATCCCACTCCCACAGATATCCTGTGTTCCTTCCCACTGGAACTGTTCCAGAGAGTCATCTCATTCCAGCCACCCAAAAGCCAGTATTTTGAACTGACTTGTCTTAAACTCCTAAGAAGAAAATAAATGTTTCATTTTAAATCTCTTAAAAGCCTGCCTATGGTACCCTTTTTATAAGAGCTTAGCTTACATTGTGAAAAGCTGGGAAAACCTAATGAATTATTATAGGATGAAGCTTTTATTGTTTCACATAGATGACATGTATATGATGTGCTTGCTTCAGTGCTTTAGAATCACTTTTTGAACAGATCTGTTCCTTGACTAATCATCCTTCATCATTGCCTATTGATTGTATTATAGGGCAGCTGTTAGCATATTGAAGACACATAGTTGACCTTTGAAAGATGGAGAGATTTCCAAAAGAACATTTGTAAAGGATGAAAGTTTCTGAATGGAGATACATTTTTGCACATTTGGCTGTGTATGCAAAGTGCATTAAAATGAAGTGTTCTTTACTTGCTATGGCCTATGACAAATACATAGACTATATGCTGGTGATATTTCTAGGTTTGCTGGGTGGTAACCAACCCCCATTCTCTATGAGGCAAAAAGAGAGGGGAGAATACACAGAGTTTAGAAATAACTAATGTTCCTCTAGCTCCATCCCAAAGCTTCTGTCCTTCTAAGGCCACTCACCAACAGGCCTTTCTGGTGGCAGAAATAGTGATGCATCTAAATTGCTTGATCTCAGGTTTTGGAGGCAGGAAAGTAGAGAAAGTTTGTGCAGGGGGAAGGGGTATGGAAGGGAAAGATGGACTGTTGATTAAAGCTGTTGAGACAACTGACAAGCTCTTTGTCTAAAAGTACCCTGGCAGATTTTACCACTCCTACTAACGTTCCACCCTTCCCTTTTCCCTGACCCCCTGGCCTTCCTTCTTCCTAGGACTAGGGAGATAAGCCATCTCCCTGATTTAAGCTGTCATCCCAGATCCAGAAACATCTCACACAGCCTCCCCAAAAGAGGTTTTCCTGCATCCCTTTGCCTTTATGTTTTGGGATGTATAGTTTCAACATTTACCAACTCTATCTATTTCTGATGATTCAGAATCATCTTAGCCCAAGCCCTTCCCTACTCTTTCCTATTTTCCATAAAACCAGAGGTACAAAGATGCTAGTACTGTCATTAAGAGCACAGGCTTTGAAGTCAGACCACCTCATCCCTATCCCAGCTTTTCTGCTTTCCTAACTGTGTGACTTGGGAGATATTCCTTAACTTCTCTGAGCCCCAGTCTCCTCTTCTGTGAAATAGAGATAATAATGGTATATGCTAGCATGACTGAGTAATATAGTTCATTGAAAACTCTTTGCATAGTGATTGCTGTATAGTAAGTGCTCAATCAACAGTTGCTGTTATGTGGTTTGGGGACATTCTGTCATGTCCACTCCAACATTGAAGATGTAGAGATCTTTACATACCTAAGGCATTTTACAGTCAAATTTTAATTATTATTTGTACATCTTTTGGTGTAAATTAACACTGAAGGTCCCATTTTCAAGATGCTCAGTCCAGTATCCAACTTTGGTCTCCTTGCTCATAGGTATTATGTTTGATCAAGTTGTGGCATATGCCTGAGATATATAGCTTCATCTGTTGTTGTTGTTGTTTTTTTTTTAATCCAGCTGTGCTACTTAGATATGCTCAAGCACAAATGAGTTCTGTTTGGGGCACCTGGGTGGCTTAGTCAGTTAAGCATTTGCCTTTGGCTCAGGTCATGATCTCAGGGCCCTGGGATTGAGCCCCACATCATCGCCCTTCTTGGCAGGAAGTATGTTTCTCCCTCTCCTTCTGTGTACTCTCTCTCTCTCTCAAATTAAAAAAAAATGGGTTCTGTTTGATGTAACTCTTTTCTCCTCTGAAATCTTAGGTAAGAAACCTCTCGGAGATGATTTAGTTGTATCATTCTGCATCCTTCATTTCACAGATAGGTCATCAGAGGCCTAGAGAGGATTAAAATCATGCATAAAGCCAGCAAGCCACATAGAGTCAAACCAGGGGCCTCTGGTTGAGTGTTCTCTGAATACTTGAAGAATTTAGTTTATCCTTTTTTTTAGCCTGGCTAGAAACTTTTCAAAGAAGGAAACTATTATTATTCTTTTGCCTGCTTCCACAGCTCTGGGTGAACCAGGAGGATGGGGTGGAGGAAGGGCCCAGTGATGTGCAGAATGGGCACCTGGACCCCAACTCAGACTGCCTCTGTCTGGGCCGGCCACTACAGAACCGGGACCAGATGCGAGCCAATGTCATCAATGAGATCATGAGCACCGAACGTCATTATATCAAGCACCTCAAGGACATTTGTGAGGTAGGCCCAGCTATGATAGTGTATGTGGGGGTACCCAGGGTGGGGTAGAGGACATTTTCATGAAGAACCAACTCTGCTGAGCTTTCCTGTGACAGTCCCAAGATATTGAAAAGAGCAGCTGGATTGGCCTCCTATATTCTGCTCAATGGGTGAAATAGCTCCCTTGGAGCTTCTCAGTCCCTGTATCAGTTTCTCTTTCTCTGTCTAAGTTTCATCTTTCATTTTCATATTCCTTCTTTCCCTATGTCTTCCTGCTTCCCTCACCCCATCTTCCCTTCCCTCAATCTCTACCTCTATGCTTTTAGCTTCTGATTTGTTTGTTGCCACACCACATAAAAGCCTGACTTCATTCATTAAAGCACAGACACATCTCCCTCCAACTCAGTGGTTCACAAACCTAAATGTGCACAACAGTCCCTGGAGTGCCTTGTTGAACATGCCATTCCAGCCTCCTCTGCCTCCCCAAAGTTGTGAAATTTCAGTCTGGGGTAAACCAAGTCATCTCTATGTCTAACAGGCATTCCTATTGAAATTGATGCTATTGGTCCTCTTCCTTCACTTGAAGAACACTTGAATAGTGCTTAGGGGGAGGAATCTGGAGGAGATAAGGATGGAGTAGATAAATCCCAGCTCCTTCAACAAGCCACTTTGCTCCCCAGATGTGGCTCCACATTCCCTGACTCTATCCCTTCCATCTCTCTAACCTGAGTAAGAATGAGAGCCCTTTTTCTCATCCTCTCTTGAGCTTACGAGACAAGCTGACATTTTCAAAGGGCATGTTACTGAACAGTTTGGGAATACCAATGGGAAATGGAAGAAAGAATGTTTTAAAAAATCTCTCTCTCTCTCTTTCACACACACACACACACACACACACACACACATACACACACATACACACACATAATATTCTGCTTGACCCAAGGAAAACTCTACTTTGAATATGTTTATCCCCTTCTTTCCAGATGAGGGGTCAGGTCCTAATATCTGTCCCCTAAGTGCTATTGAGTGAGGTCAGGACCTGCTCTGGAATCAATAATACAGGTTTAACACTTTTAAAAGTTCTTGTTTCTTTAGAATATTGTTACCCAATAGAACTTCCTATGGTGATAAAATACTTCTGCATTCTCCAATGTGTTACTGACAAGCCAGCCTTCTATGGTTATTGAGTGGTTGAGACATGGCTAGTACGATTGAGAAATGGAATTTTAAATTTTATTTAGTTTTAATTTAAATAGACACATGACTAAATGGCACCCACATTGGACAGTGCAGATCTAGAAAGATCAAATCCAGTGACTATGGGCCTTAATTTTCTTCACCTCAACTCATTTTTTTCCTCCCTTCCGGGAGGTTGATGGTTATTTCCACTTCCCCCTCTATGAAGCAGTAGAGTAGAAATAACAACAGCTGTGGGGACATGGAATGCTCACTTTCACATCCTGACTTAGTCACTTAGGAACTCGGTGGCCTTGAAGTTGCCCCTTAACTCCTCTGACTTTTGATTTTTCTGATTTGTCCAGTGGGCTTAACTACACCAAAGCCTTCAGTTCTTGATAAACTAAGTAAACATAATATTATAGTCATTTGTAAAAAGGTAGTTCTCTCTTCCTTTCCTTTTCATCTATTCACCCAAACATCCATGTCTCTCTTTTATCTTTTCCTCTTCCTTACCTTCATACAAATAGCTGAAAATTACCCTCTGAAATGTGCTATGTGGCATTGGGAATCAAACCACTGATATGTCATTCACTCAGCAAACATATAATAGAGTTCTGCTCCACACTAGCCTTGGACATATCTCTTATCCTCAAAGTGTTCTGCTCTAGACTGATATCTGAATCACCTGGGGGCTTGTTAGAAATACAGAATCTTTAGCTCCACTCCAGACCTACCAAGTAAAATTCTGCATTTTAACAAGGTTCCTATTTGACTTACATTATATATTAAAGTTTGAGGAGCACTGCTATAAAATGCTAGCTGTCTTGTAATGGCATAGGGTCTGTCTGTTCTTTACCTGACAGCTAAGGTATGCTATCAAGATCTAAGTTCGGTCATATCACTCCTCTGCTCAAAACTATATGACGGCTGACAATCTCTCCTTGAGTAAAAGTCAGGTTCTTACTATTACTTACAAAGTCCTGTGTGATCAACATATTCTTACCTCTATGACTTCATCTCCTTCACCTTTCTCATATTTGGTCCCTACTCCAGACACTCTGGTTTCTTGCTGTTCCTAAAAAAAAAAAAAAAAAAAAAAAAAAAAATGTCTGGCATGCCCCTTGCAACAGATTTTGGACTGGCTTTTCTTTCTGCCTAGAGCACTCCTGCTCCGGATATCTTCATGGCTCCCACCTTCACCTCCTTCAAGTCTTTATTCAGATATCACCTTCTCCTTGAGATCTTCCTTGAACTTTCTATTTAAAATTGTAATTGCACTGTCTCTCCCTCTTTCCTGCTTTATTTTGCTCTATTTTACATATTGCTATCTGACATATTGTATGTTTTGCTTACATGTTTTCTTTATTGCTCTTCTCTCCTATAGAGTATAAATTCCATGAAGGGCAGGGGATTTTACCTGTTAATTTACTGATATTTCCCCAATACCTAGCACAGAGAGGGTCTTTGCAAAGTAAACTGTCTGCATCAAGATCTCCGGCTCAGAGAGAAGCCACAGACTGCTCTTCTCTGAATCCTCCAGAACACACTGTCTCTCCCTCTGTAGAGGAACCTAGCACAGTTCCTGGCACATGGTACATGCTCAGTAAATACTGTTGGAAGTTAAAATTAAATACAAGGGCTCAAAGGGGGCAAGATGGCAGAGGAGTAAGGGACCCTATTTCAGTTGGTCCCCTAGATTGAGCTCGATATCTACCAGAGCTCTCTGAACACCCATGAAATCAGCCTGAGATGTAAGATTACACACTTCTGGATCTGTATGGGGGCAGAGGCTCATCAGTTGAAAGGTACAAAGGACAGAGTTGGAATTGCACAGACAGATATCAGAGAATAAACAGAAGGGTAAGGGAGCCACCAGAAGTGAGCCATTGGAAAGTAATACCCCAATGTGAAAGTGTTCCTGCATTTGGGGACCAGCTATAGCTTGCAGGCCAGTGGCTGCGAGATGGAAAGGGACTGATAACAGCACTCAAACAGAACAAAGGGACTTAAGGGAAAATTCTTGGGACCAGGTAGCCATAGGCACAGACCTAAGCCCACTGCCCTGGGACCAGCCACAGCTGCTGCCCACCCATGCTTGAGAGGATCCAGCTGGACATGAGTCAGCAGTCCTGGGAATGGCAGTCACCAGGATTGGGCTCAGCCAGACAAGTATCACTTGCGTTTTTGATGGCACAGGGGTACAGAGACAAGCAGGGGGCTCAGATGACCACTGAGAGGGTCACTAAGGGTGCTCACTGCCTGTGGGAGTCTGCAGTATTCAACAGGGCTTGCAGAGGTGGAGACAGTGTGTTCTGGAGGATTCAGAGAAGAGCAGTCTGTGCCTTCTCTCTGAGGCAGAGTTCTGGGTGCAGACAGTTTACTTTGCTCTGACTCTCTCTGAAAAGGCATGGAAAGCCACCAAAGAACAAAAGCCTCCAGAGAACAAAAGCCCATAAAACTGATTTCCACAGAGCCCAGCCCCTTGATAGGGCGCAGGGCAACTCCACCCAAGCAGGATAGACTGAAAAACAACACTGCAGGCCCCTACCTCAGAAGACATGCTGAAAGAACAAGAGGACAACAAACACAGGGTCCCCCATAAAACTGTAAAAACCCAATACCAGGGGAAAAGAGTATATTAAGCTCCTGGTATTGCCTCATAGACTACATTTCTTAGAGAAAACTTTTGTCTTTCTTTTTTAAAATTCTTTCTCATGATTCTTCTTTTTTTTTTTTACCCACTTACCATTTCAACTAGATGTTTAATAAAACATATTCCATAATAACATTTTGACTTGAAGTTTTTCATATATATAATGTTTTTCCTTTTTCTTTTTTAATATATAGATAGATAGATACAAGCTTCAATGTAGTGCTTATTTTCCCTATTCAATACTATCTTTATATATATATATATACCAGTTTTAGTTATCCTTATCTCTGGAAAGTTGAGTTCTTTAACAAAGATAACAAGATACACCCAGGAAGAACTGAAATACCTTTCCTTGCCCACATATCAGGGATTATAACTACCCTCCCTTCACACCTCCCCCATTTATTTTTTATTTTTTTGTCAGTCTTTTTGTTTATTTGTTTGCTTTTGTTTTTGTACTTTATAAATCTTACACTTGGGGCTCATTTGGGCTGTTTTTTTTTTTCTTTTTCTTTTGTTGGACTTTTGTTTGTTTGTTTTGTTTTTGTACTTTATAAATCTTATTCTTGGGGCTTATGTTGGCTGGATTTATTTTTTTTTCTTTTTTGTGGTAACATCTGATTGCTCTGAAACCTACCAGGGTGCACTTTGCTTGGATAGTTATTGTCATTTTTAGCTGTGCATCACCTCAACCACAACTCAACAGAATGACAAGTAGGAGGAATTCCCAACAAAGGAAAGACCTAGAGACAATGACCTCTCCAGCAGATCTAATGGATGGATATGGATCTAAGCAAGATGTCAGAAATAGACTTCAGAGTAGCAGTTATATAGACAATAGTGAGGCTAGAGAAAGCTATTAATGGCAACAGAGATTTGTTAAGGGCAGAAGTGAGAGCAGATCTGGCAGAACTTAAAAATGCTATCAATGAGATTGAATCTAATTTAGATACTCTAACAGTTAGGGTAAATGAGGCAGAAGAATGAGTTAGTGATCTTAAAGACAAAGATAGAGAAGAAGAATCAGGAGGGGGCCTTGAACAAGCAACATAAAGTCCATGAAAACAGAATTAGAGAAATTGATGACACCATGAAACGTTCCACTGTCAGAATTACTGGGATTCCTGATGGGGTGGAGAGAGAGAAAGGACTAGAACATATACTTGACATATAGTAGCTGAGAACTTCCCTTGCAAGAAATATTAGGGGGTTCTATAAAAGCAGAAAAGCCCCAAGAATGATACAGAACAGAGATGTACAGAGACAATCCATAGAAATAAGGACTTCACAGGCAAAATGATGAAAAATCCTATCTGTCAATAGTCACTCTCAACATGAATGGCCTAAATGCTCCCGTAAAATGGCACAGATGGTAGACTGGATGAAAAGACAGGACACATTCATATGCTGTCTACAAGAGACTCATTTTGAACCTAAAGATACATTCAGATTGAAAGTCAAGGGATCTTTCATGCCAACAGACTACAAAAGAAAGATGGGGTAGCAATTCCCATACAACAAGAAGATGTAACAATTGTAAATATCTATGCCCCCAACATGGGAACAGCCGACTGTTAACCAAAATAAAGAGACATATTGATAATGTTAATTGTAGGAGATCTTAACACTCCACTCTCAGCAATAGACAGATCAACTCAGCAGAAAATCAAAGAAACAAGAGCTTTAAATGACACACTGGACAAGATGGACCTCATAGATATATACAGAACATTCCACCCTAAAACAACAGAATACACATTCCTCTCGAGCACACATGGAACTTGCTCCAGAATAGACCACATACTGGTTCACAAGTCAGGTCTTAACCAATACCAAAAGACTGAGTTTATTCCCTCCATATTCTCAGACCACAATGCTTTGAAACTGGAACTCAATCACAAGAAAAAGTTTGGAAGAAATTTAAATACTTGGAAGCTAAAGATCATCCTGCTCAGGAATGTTTGGATCAATCAGGAAATCAAAGGAGAACTTAATCAATTCGTGGAAACCAATGAGAATGAAGACACATTGATTCAAAACCTATGGAATAGAGCAAAGGTGGTCCTAAGGGGGAAAAACATACCCATTCAAGACGCAGTCAAAAAAATAGAAAAATCTATTTCTATTTCTACATAGAATACACAAACTATCTTTAAATCTTAAAGATCTAGAGAATCAACAACAAATTAAACTTAACCTAGGCACAAGAAGGGGAATAATTAAGATTAGAGCAGAGATCAATGAATCAGAAACCAGAAATACAGTAGAACAAATTAACAAAACTAGAAGCTGGTTCCTTGAAAAAGTTAATAAGTTTGATAAACCACTGGCCAAATTCATCCAAAAGAAAAGAGAAAGGACCCAAATTAATAAAATTATGAACAAAAGGGGGAGATCATGACTAACACTAAGGAAGTGGAAACAATCATCAGAAATTATTATCAATTGCTATGCCAATATGTTAAGCAACCTAGAAATGGCTGCATTCCTAGAAATCGATAAACATCCAAGACTGAAAAGGAAGAACTTGACAACCTGAAAACACCAATAACTAGTAACAAGATTGAAACAGTGATCAATAACCTCCCCAAAACAAGAGTCCAGCACCTGATGGATTCCCTGGGGAATTCTACCAAACATTCAAAGAAGAAATCATACCTATTCTCCTGAAGCTGTTTCAAAAATATAGAAACAGAAGGAAAACTTCCAGACTGTTTCTATGAGGCCAGCATTATTTTAACCTCAAACCAAGCAAAGACCCCATAATAAAGGAGAATTTCAGACCAATATACCTGATGAATATGGATGCCAAATTTCTCCACAAGATCCTACTTAACAGGATCCAAGAATACTTTGAAAGGATTATGCATTGTGACCAGGTAGGATTTATCCCTGGGATGCACGGGTGCTTCAACATTCATAAATCAATTGTGTGATAGAACACATAAATAAGAGAAGAGACAAGAACCATTTGGTCCTCTTAATTGATGCAGAGAAAACATATGACAAAATACAGCATCCTTTCCTGAATAAAACTCTTCAGAGTATAGGGATAGAGGGAACATTCCTCAATTTCATAAAATCAGTCTATGAAAAAACCACAGTGAATATCATTTCAGTGGGAAAAGCTGAGAACCTTCCCATTGAGATCAAGAACACAACAAGGATTCCCACTCTTGCCGCTATTGTTCAACATAGTATTAGAAGTCCTAGCAACAACAATCAGAAAACAAAAAGAAATAAAAGGTATTTAAATTGGCAAAGTAGAAGTCAACCTCTCTCTCTTTGGAGATGACATGATACTTCATAGGGAAATCCCAGAAGTCTCCACCCCCAAATTACTAGAACTTATACAGCAATTCAGTAATGTGGCAGGGCACAAAATCAATACACAAAAATTGGTTGCTTTCTCATACATGAACAATGAAACCACCGAAAGATAAATTAGAGAATCAATTCCATTTACAATAGCACCCAAAACCATAAGATATCTCAGAATAAACCTAAGGAGGTAAAGTATCTGTACTCTAGGAACTACAAAACACTCATGAAAGAAACTGAAGAAGACATAAAAAGATGGAAAAACATTGCATTCTCATGGATCAGAAGAATACATATACTCTGTACTCTAGAAACTACAGAATACTTATGAAGAAAACTGAATAAGACTCAAAAAATTAGAAAAATGTTCCTTGCTCATGGATGGGAAGAATAAACATCATTAAAATGACTTTGCTGCCAAGAGCAATCTATACTTTCAATGCCATCCCCATCAAAATACCAACAGCATTTTTCAAAATGCTCGAACAAACAATCCTAAAATTTTAATGGAACCAGAAAAGACCCCAAATCACAAAGGAAATGTTGAAAAAGAAAAAGCTGGGGGCGTCATGTTGCCTGATTTCAAGCTATATTACAAAGCTGTGATCACCAAGACAGCATGGTATTGCCACAAAAACAGACAAATAGAACTGTGGAAGAGAATAGATAGCCCAGATATGGACCTTCAACTAACTGTATGGTCAACTAATCTTTGACAAAGCAGGAAAAGCATATGCAATGGAAGAAAGACAGTCTCTTCAATAAATGGTGCTGGTAAAACTGGACAGCTATATACAGAAGAACAAAATTCAACAATTTTTTTACACTATACAGAAAGATAAATTCTACATGGATAAAAGACCTCAATGTGAGACAGGAATCCATCAAAATCCTAGAGGAGAACATAGGCAGTAACCTTCTCAACATTGGCCACAGCAACTTATTTCAAGACATGTCTCCAGGGGCATCTCAGTAGCTCAGTTGGTTAAGTGACTGCCTTCAGCTCAGGCCATGTTCCTGGAGTTCCAGGATTTTTGTCCCCTCATTGGGCTCCCTGAGAGGACTTCTCCCTCTGACCTTCTCCCCTCTCATGCTCTCTCTCTCTCTCTC